>NC_079493.1:12544714-12688383 GCF_030052815.1 Hevea brasiliensis | reverse complement strand
TGTAATTAGGATCGTGGTGGTCAAACCAACATCACTCATCGATAATCGTCCGCGCATCGGCGAGGGGCATCTTCGAGAAAAACTTGCGATGGGCCGAATTGCTTTTGGTCACGAGGAAGCGATCTTCAATCTATAAGTCAGTGTACAATCTGGATCGACTCCTTTGAAGCGATCAAATGCCATGGCGATCATCGGGTGATCACTTCTTGATGAGAGCGATCTCATCATGGAGTATGAAGAAGCGGTGAAGGTGGGCTCCATTTTCCTTTGGGCGAATTTTACAAAGTCATCCTAAAATTCCACCATGTCTCGGTAGCTCAAGTGCATCCGAACTCCTAGCAGACTCTAATAGCTTTCAGGGCCTCTGTAGAGCTAAGGGAGCTGGAACCCACGGCTAAAGTTTTTGCCGAACTACATAGGCTCGTCCGAAGGAAGGATGATGAGTTCTGGTTCTTTCAGGCTAAGCCTAACTATTCTCTCTTTACCGATCTCCCTTCTTCATTAAAGAATTGGAAGAACTGGTTCTTCATTTTGAGGAGCAAGATTCGGAATGGCTTTGAGGGCATCACGGAGTTAGCAACACAGTCGCTCAGATCCAAAAAAGATCGCCTTAAGTAAGGACAAAGACGCCATAGTGAAAGAGTTAAAGTCTCAGGCATCCACCCAGAAATTCTCGTGCTTAGACACTGTGATGGCCAAACTGAAGTATTGGATGATGCGGCTGATCACTGACGAAGAATATCAGCTTTAGCTCTCTGACCTCAGCCCTGGTACTACCCATATCTCTGGTCTGCGAATCTTTGCAAACTCACGACTTCTTCTTTGTGCGGTATGGCGGGCGATGCTTCAAGGAGAGTCGCAAGCAAAAGAGGAGGTCTCGAGAGAAAAGTGAGGGTGATGAAGGGGCCACCATTCTTGATGCTCGGACCCCTCGTCGCGAATCGGTGAGAGTCTTGAGCTCTCCTCCCGATCTTAGAAATAGATCCCTGAGGTAGAGGTCATCGCTCCTGCTCCTTAGCAAATCGAGCTTCCACCTCCCCCTCCTCCTCCGATCTCTTCCAATGTGGAAGGGAGTCTTAGATCCACGGTCGGGATTCTTTCCAGGGTGCTCAACTCCTAATCCAATGTTGAAAGGAAGCGCTTTGCTAGAGAGAATCGACCTATCCAAAGTCATGGGAGCTTCCATTTGCTTCTAAGAAGATCGGAGCAGGTTGGTAGAGAGAGCCTTGATGATATCTTAGCTCGGACAATGTGCATAGGCTTAGAGGCCATTGCAAACCAGCACATACTCGGAGAAAGCCCACGTCTTAAAGAAAGAGATCCTTAAGGCGGTCCAAGATGCCTCCATTGCTAAGCTCGGCTCTCCTCTCTGCTAATGACTACATCGCCAAAATGGAAGATCGGATGAAACATTATGAGGAGAGGATAGCGGAGGTGCGAGAACTTGAAGACTCTCGAGGTGGTTGGTGCCGATCTCGCTCGTTATCTTGAAGACCTTGGGCGAAGGAGGAAGAGCTCAAGCCAGGATGAGGAGCTCTAAGCTAAGGAAGAGGAGAGCACCACAAAGGCCGGGGCTTATGTGAGCGCCCATAATGACCTTACGGCGGTGAGGCGGTATCTTGAAGAGGACTTCTCTGGATGAATGAGCTCGCCCAGGCCGAAGATGAGGCGACGAGGAGCCCTAGAGAGAGAAAATGAGAGAAAGCGATGATGTACTGGAGAATAGGTGGGAGACCCTCCAGCCGAATGACTTGTAAATTTTATTTTGAGATGCAATGAAGTCCTTTTTGTTCAATTTTTTTTGATGAGATCGGAAAGTGTCCAAATTGTATGAGTACTTAATTGCTTTGAACATGTTGGATAGTAAACTTAAAAGCAACCATTAACCTAAGTATAAAAAATCGAAAAAACATTATACATAAGCTTGAGATCGGACTAAGCCACGACCAAGCATCGGATAAGACTTTAAAACATTGGAATTGGAAAGTTTGAACATTGATTTGAATTCTAAAGATCGGGATCGTAATTAGACCGGATAGAGACCTTAATTTGACTTTAATACCTGGGGCATTCAAGTTGGAACCCAATCCTGACATTAGCCAAATGAAGTTCCACAATATTTGTAAGAAGAGATCGAAAAACTATTAACTAAGTATGAGATCGGTTTATTCCATGGTCGAGCAATCGGTGAGTTTAGAAAAGTCATTTATGATAGAAGGACATTGGCTGAGACCGGATGAAGAAATCGATTTTTAAAGTCCCTTAACTTGAGTCGGCCAAAATATGGTGTCACGATTGCCCCTCTTTACATAATTTCTATTAAAGAAAATGAAATTCTTTTGTATAGGAATTATGTAAAGATTGAACCATATTTTGGCGAGTGAAGTGCGGAAAATTAAAGCAATGAGAATCAAAATTTGACTTAGTAGTTAAAAGTGGAAACTAAAATCAACTTGGATCAAGGAACCAGAGGTTGGCGACAAGAATTTAAATGTAAGAAATTAACACGGATCAAGGAACCGGAGGTTGATAGTTGGAAATTAAATGCGAAATTAAAATGATGAAAATTAAAATCAACTTGGATCAAGGAACCAGAGGTTGATAGTTGGAAATTAAAGTGCTAAAAATTAAAATCAACCGATCAAGGAACGAGAGGTTGATAGCTAGAAATTAAAATGAAAATTAAAATCAACTTGGATCAAGGGCGAGGTTGATATTTGGAAATTAAAATGCAGGAAATTAAAATCTGAAAATTAAAATCAACTTGGATCAAGGAACCGGAGGTTGATAGTGGAAATTAAAATTCTCAAAATTAAAATCAACTTGGATCAAGGAACCAGAGGTTGATGGCGAAATTAAAATGTTGAATATTAAACTCAACTTAGATCAAGGAATCAGATTGATAGTGGAAATTAAAATCTGAAAATTAAAATAAACTTGGATCAAAACGAGGAAGATTGATAGTGAAAATTAAAATGTTGAAAATTAAAATCAACTTGGATCAAGGAATCGAGGTTGATAGTGGAAATTAAAGTGCTAAAAATTAAAATCAACTTGGATCAAGGAACGAGAGGTTGATGACTGGAAATTAAAATGCTGAAAATTGAAATCAACTTAGATCAAGGAGCGGAGGTTGATAATTGGAAATTAAAGTGCTAAAAATTAAAATCAACTTGGATCAAAGAACCGGAGGTTGATGGCAAAAAATTTAAATGCTGAAAATTAAAATCAACTTGGATCAAGGAACCAGAGGTTGATAGCAGGAAATTAAAATCAACTTGGATCAAGGAACCAGAGGTTGATGACTGAAAATTTAAATGCTAGAAATTAAAATGCTGAAAACTAAAATTAACTTGGATCAAGGAACCAGAGGTTGATAGCTGGAAATTAAAGTGCTAAAAATTAAAATGAACTTGGATCAAGGAACCAGAGGTTGATGGCTGGAAATTAAAATGCTGAAAATTAAAAATTAACTTGGATCTAGGAATCAGAGGTTGATAGCAGGAAATTAAAAACAGGAAATTAAAATGCTGAAAATTAAAATCAACTTGGATCAAGGAACCAGAGATTGATGACAGGAAATTAAATGCTGGAAATTAAAATCAACTTGGATCAAGGAACCAGAGGTTGATGTGAAATTAAAATGTTGAAAATTAAACTCAACTTAGATCAAGGAATCAGAGGTTGATAGCTGGAAATTAAAATGCTGAAAATTAAAATCAACTGGGATCAAGGAACCAGAAATTGATAGCTGGAAATTAAAATGCTGAAAATTAAAATCAACTTGGATCAAGGAACCAGAGGTTGATAGCTGGAAATTAAAGTGCTAAAAATTAAAATTAACTTAGATCAAGGAACCAGAGGTTGATGACAGGAAATTAAAATGCTAAAAATTGAAATCAACTTAGATCAAGGAGCCAGAGGTTGATAACTGGAAATTAAAGTGCTAAAAATTAAAATCAACTTAGATTAAGGAACCAGAGGTTGATAACATAAAATTTAAATGCTGAAAATTAAAATCAACTTGGATCAAGGAACTAGAGGTTGATAGCAAGAAATTAAAATCAACTTAGATCAAGGAACCAGAGATTGATAGCTAGAAATTAAAATGCTGGAAATTAAAATGATGAAAATTAAAATCAACTTCGATCAAGGAACCAGAGGTTGATAGCTGGAAATTAAAATGCTGAAAATTAAAATCAACTTGGATCAAGGGCGGAGGTTGATAATTTGGAAATTAAAATGCTGAAATTAAAATCAACTTGGATCAAGGAACCGGAGGTTGATAGTTGGAAATTAAAATGCTAAAAATTAAAATCAACTTGGATCAAGGAACCAGAGGTTGATGGCGGAAATTAAAATGTTAAAAATTAAACTCAACTTAGATCAAGGAATCGAGATTGATAGTGAAATTAAAATGCTGAAAATTAAAATCAACTGGGATCAAGGAACCAGAAATTGATAGCTGGAAATTAAAATGCTGAAAATTAAAATCAACTTGGATCAAGGAACCAGAGGTTGATAGCTGGAAATTAAAGTGCTAAAAATTAAAATTAACTTAGATCAAGGAACCAGAGGTTGATGACAGGAAATTAAAATGCTGAAAATTGAAATCAACTTAGATCAAGGAGCCAGAGGTTGATAACTGGAAATTAAAGTGCTAAAAATTAAAATCAACTTAGATTAAGGAACCAGAGGTTGATAACATAAAATTTAAATGCTGAAAATTAAAATCAACTTGGATCAAGGAACTAGAGGTTGATAGCAAGAAATTAAAATCAACTTAGATCAAGGAACCAGAGGTTGATAGCTAGAAATTAAAATCAATTTAGATCAAGGAAGCAAGGGTTGATAACATAAAATTCAAATGCTAGAAATTAAAATCTTGTGAAGCAAGGCTAACCTAACCCGAGAAGTTCTTACGCATTGAAGTGTACTTAACAGGATCCCGAGGATAAACGATTAATGGAGGACGAGTCCCAAGACTTAACCTACAACTTTCCTTTTCTTATTCACTTCCCAAGAAGCCCTTTCTGTTCTCGACTTCCTTCTTATTTTGCGAGAAGTGCCCTTGCGGGTTTTCACTTTCCCCTCCGCATTTTTAACTAGAAGCACCCTTCCGGGTTTTCACCCCTAGTTTTTTTTTTTTTTTTTGGTATCGAGCCTTTCCTGTAAATCTCATAGCAAAGTACATGAGGTTATCAATATTCAAATCCTAATCTTATGACAAAGTTTTAATAGATTAACAGTGCATGTGTAAAAGAAAGATAAAATTAGAGTGCGGGTGAAAGAATGACTTTATTATGGCTTGAAAAAAAAGGTACAGTTTCAAAGAAAAAGGGTACAAGAATGGATCTCACAAATTCCTTGTAGTTAACTTTGAAGTCCCTTAACTGCCATTATTTTAAGTATCCTATTGACGAACATTCGTGCTGTGGTGACTTATTTCCTTTCCTGGTCTTGTGCTCCCTTCCTTATTTCTCCATTCTCTGGTTCTAGGGGCGCCCTTTCGGGTTTTTACCCCTAGATTTTTATCTTTATTTCACTTGCTTTTCCAGGATGTCTTTTTGGGTTTTCATCCTTCGCTCATTTTGCAGAAAGCGCCCTTGTGGGTTTTTCCCTCTTTCGCACATTTTGCTAGGAGCGCCTTTTCGGATTTTCACCCCTACTTCTTTTTTTTTTTTTTTAGGCATAATACCTTTTAATAGCATCTATATTCATGGGTCTTGGGAATTCTTCGCCGTCCATATGGGTCAAGATCAGTGCACCACCAGAAAATGCCTTTTTAACTACATAGGGTCCCTCATAAGTTGGCAACCATTTACCCCTGGCATCATTTTGGTTTGGAAGAATCTTTTTCAAAACTAGATCTCCCAGATAGAATTCACGCAAGCGAACGCCTTTGTTAAATGCCCTAGCCATTCTTCTTTGGTACAATTGCCCATGACACGCTGCTGCTAGCCTTTTCTCGTCCAGTAAATTCAATTGGTCCAACCTTGACTGAATCCATTCCGACCCATCGATTTCTGATTCTTTCAGAATTCTCAAGGAAGGAATTTCTACCTCGATAGGCAAAACAGCCTCCATTTCGTAAACCAGCGAGTATGGAGTTGCCCGATCAATGTTAAATGCGGAGTCTGATAAGCATGAAGGGAGAAGGGAAGCATATCATGCCAATCTTTATAGGTTACGGTCATATTACAGATTGTTTTCTTAAGGTTTTTGTTAGCAGAGTCTACCGCTCCATTCATATTGGGACGATATGGCAAAGAATTGAGATGTCAGATTTTGTACTGGTCACATAAACTTCGGACCTTCGGACCATTCAAATTCTTGGCATTGTCAGTGATGATTTCGCTAGGGAGGCCGTGTCGGCAAATGACATTATTTCAGAGAAATTTGAGGGATGTATTTTGCGTGATGTGGGCATATGACATCTCTTCGACCCATTTAGAAAAGTAATCAATGGCTACCAAGATGAACCTATGCCCATTGGATGCCTTGCGATTAATGGGACCAATTACGTCGATGCCCCACATTGCGAAAGGCCAAGGTGAGACGAGATTGAACAATTAATGAGGCGGAACGTTTATCGGATCCGCATAGATTTGACATTTATGACACTTTCAAAAGTACTTGATGCAGTCTTTCTCCATAGTAGTCCAGAAGTATCCTTGTCTCATGATTTGATAGGCCATCATATGTCCATTAGCGTGGGTTGCACAATTTCCCTCATGAGTCTCGAAAAGGATCCTCCTTGCTTCTTTCGCATCTACGCATCTCAACAATTCGCCATTGGAGCTCCTTTTGTATAGAATTTCACCGCTGGGAAAATATCCCAAAACTAATCTCCTGATTATTCTCTTTTCGTTTCTGCTTGCCCTCGGGGGGTATTTCCTAGTTTTGATGTAGACCTGAATATCATGGTACCAGGGTTTGCTATCGATTTCTTCCTTTACCATGAAACAGTAAGCTGGCTCAACCCTTGCTTTGATCTGCAATACCTGAGTCGTCTACCCCTCTTCCATTTGAGCCATGATAGCTAGAGTGGCTAAGGCATTCGCGAATTGATTCTTGTCCCGACTGAGATGAGTGAAAGAAAGTTCTTGATCAATTATAGTATGTATTTTTGATATGGGATCAACTTCGGGTCCTTAGTTTGCCATTCTCCCTTGACTTGATAAATGATCAAGGCCGAATCTCCATACACCTCTAACTTTCTGACTTTCATTTTAATGGCAGCCTACAAACCCATCACACAAGCTTTGTATTCTACAACGTTATTGGTGCAGTCAAATCTTAACTTGATAGCTATCGGGAAGTGTTTTCCATCAGGGGATACCAACACAGCTCCGATCCCATTACCAGACAAATTGACAGCTCCGTCAAAATACATTTCCCATACATCAGCTGGTTCCTTATCTTCGCCACCGACCTCATTAACATGCTCATCAGGGAATTCGAAATCCAAGGCTTCATAATCTTGGATAGGGTTTTCTACTAGGAGATCAGCAATTACGCTCCCTTTTACTGCTTTTCTGGTCATATAGACAATGTCATATTGAGAGAGTATGACTTGCCATTTTGCTATCCTCCCTGGCACAAATGGGCTTTCAAATACATACTTGATGGGATCCATCCGGGAGATGAGCCATGTCTTATGATTCAACATGTAGTGTTTAAGCCGATTCACCATCCGAGCCAGCAGCGTAACAAGTTTTCTCTAGGAATGAGTACCTTGACTCGCAATCATTGAATTTCTTGCTCAAGTAATAAATAGCCCTCTCCTTTCGACCTGTGTCATCATGCTGCCCCAGAACACACCCCATCGAGCTCTGTTGAACTACCATGTACAGAATCAATGGCCTTCCTGCCACTGGAGGGACCAATATTGGCGGATTTGATAGGTACTGTTTAATTTTCTCGAAAGCCTCCTGACAAACTTAGTCCCATCGAGTAGTGTTGTTCTTTCTGAGTAACTTAAAGATGGGCTTAGCTTTAGCAGTGAGGTTGGAAATAAATCTCGAGATGTAGTTCAGCTTCCCCAGGAAACTGCGCACCTCCCTTTCTGTCTTTGGGGATGGCATTCTTGAATGGCTCGAACTTTGTCTGGATCCACTTCTATTCCTTTCTCACTCACTATGAATCCTAATAGCTTTCCAGATCTAGCTCCAAACACACACTCGGCTGGCTTCAATTTCATCTGATACTTCCTGAGTCTTTCGAATACTTTCCTCAGCACTTGTACATGACTTTCTCCCTCTCTAGACTTGATGATCATATCATCCACATACACCTCCACTTCTTTGTGCATCATGTCGTGGAATAATGTGACCATAGCGCGTTGGTAGGTAGCTCCAGCATTCTTTAACCCAAATGGCATGACCCGATAATGAAGATCCCCAGCGAGTGATAAGCGGTTTTCTCTTTGTCTTCTTCATCCATGGGGATTTGGTTGTACCCGGATGCCCCGTCAATGCACGAACATCTACCTAATCTCGCAGTGTTGTCTACTAACACGTCTATGTGTGGGAAAGGGAAATCATCCTTCAAGCTCGCTTTATTGAGATCCCTGTAATCAACACATACCCTGACTCTCCCGTCCTTCTTCATTACTGGGACAACATTAGCTATCCACTGAGGGTACTTGACCACTTCCAAATCCACATCATCGCTTTTGACTTCATCCCTAACTTTGAAGCGGTGTGGGATTCATCCTTTTAACCATTTCTTTGGAATTATCCCGGGAATTAGGGGAATCTTGTGTGTCACTATCTGAGGGTCTAATCCGATCATATCATCGTAGCTCCATGAAAATACATCTAAGAATTCTTTGAGCAAACTGACCATATCTTCTAATTCTCCACTTCCCACAATCTTAAGTTGCCTCTTTATTTCTTCAGTCCCTAGATTTATGTTGTGCGTTTCGTCCCCACAAGGCACCAGGGAAGGTTCGTCTCCTTCATGCCGTACTTTTATAGGTTCATCTTCAGAATCACTTGAAGCAATGGCAGTTATGGGAGTTTCAAAGTTAACATAAGGAACTTCTGGGTCAATTGAATTATTATGTGTGAATTGGTCAATGGTCCTGGAGAAATGAAAGTGGAGTATATTAAAAAAAAAATGGCTTATCAAAAGAAAAAGAGAATTGGACATCAAATGCGCTTAGTTAATCCGTTAATACTTTAATCATAAGAAAAGGGTCCATTTACGACATTACACTTGTCACCATGGAAAAAATGATCAAGTGTTGATAACAAAATGTACTTTACTCGAGATTGAGCACAGGAAGGTCTTCTGCTTCCCAATTATCCAACTCTTACCCTTCATCCATTTGGGAGATTAGGGCTTCATATATGTAGTATAGTTGTATGTCGTCTATGGATGGCTATTCAGGAAATTCTTCACGTTCCTCCAGATTCTCAATGGACGATTTGGTGAAAACATCTGTGATTTTCGGGAAAACTTTCATTTTCCCGATTCTCTGGTCAAACCTTTGATCCCGGAGTGTGTTCCTCATCCAGAATCGTCCATCCATTAGAGCATCCTCCTCATATCCCAGGCCGAAGTGCCCAATCTTTTGAATAGCTGGTATGGGTTCAATAATACCTTGCAAAGCAGTGCCCAATCTCTTGCCCTTTTCTTATCCACTCTTAAGCATTACTTTTGCAACCATAGCCGTAGCCCTTTCTTCTCTCAGGGTAGCTTCTTGTAACTCTAGTGCCTGGAAAGAACTTTCCAAGGACTTTTCAGTTGTTTTCACGTAAGGGACTGATTGCGGTTTAGTGACCAGCATGGCTTTTTCCCCTCTTACTATGATGATCCTGCTGCCCATGATGTATTTAATTCTCTGGTGCAAGGTTGAAGGTACAGCATTTGCTGAATGGATCCAGGGTCTCCCCAGCAGCATGGTGTATGCAGGTTCAATGTCCATCACCTAGAATGTGACGTTGAAAGTGCATGCCCTAATTTGGAACGGCAAATCGATGTCTCCAAGTACCTCTCTCTTGGTACCATCAAAGGCTCTTACCACCATAATACTCTGCCGGATATCTGATAAGTCAACTGGTAGTCTGGCTAAGGTGGCATTGGATAAGACATTAAGAGCGGATCCATTGTCAATCAATACTTTGGCGACTATGCACCCTTTACATTTGGCTATCACGTGCAAAGCTTTAGTGTGCTTCAAGCCAGCCAGGTCTATCTCTTCTTTCGAGAAAGTGACGAAACTGGATGCCTGTATTTGCCCAACTATTTTCTCGAATTGCCCCGGCGTGATATCAGGGTTAACAAAGGCCTGATCCAGAATCTTTTGTAGGGCTTGGCGATGCACTTTCGAGCTCAGAATCAGTGACAACAATGAAATCTGGGCAGGCGTCTTCCTCAGTTGCTCGACAACATCGTATTCACTTTGCTTCATTATTTGAAGCAACAGCTCCTCTTCTCCCCTTGGTTCAGTAGGTTCTCCTTTCTTAACTTTCTCAACCTCCTCCTCCGCGTTCTCTTGTAGCTCTCCCATTTTTGCTTTCCCCTTCTTCTATTCCCTCTCTTCATTCCCGTAACATCTCCCACTTTGGGTTATAAATTCTACCTCTTGCTCTGGCGGGGAGGAGTTACTGGTTGTTTCTGGGTTTGATTGGGGAGTAGCATTGTTGGATGGTCCAGCGTAAGTCATTTTAAAATGCTCATGAGGAGCAAAGCACAGTCTGGGAGGAGTGATTGGTTGAACTTGGGCCTGGTTGAGGGTAGGAGTTGGAGTGCTGCTGGATGCACTTTGAGTAAATACCTGGAGATTGTAATTCCAAGGTATTGCGTGGGTGTTGGTGACTGGGAGTTGAGGCTAGGTTCAGATGACTGTTATTGGTGGTGGTGGTGTTGGTGTGCTGGGAGCAGAAAAGGTTAATCTGGGATGGGGAGTGGAGGCATTCTGGCTGAACCTGGTTGTGTTCACTTCACCTTCCAACCTCAATCTCTGCTGACATCTCAAAGTTTTGAGTGACAGCATCCTTCGGACTTCTTATTTGAACTCCTCACAATTTTACAGCTCGTGGTTAGTCGCTCCTCCGTGATAGGGGCATCCTGTATCATCTTCATACCCCGGTGTTTGAGGGCAGAGGTAAACTTCCCTCACTGCCATTATAAAAATTTCCACAAAGTGTGGAATCAATTGATCTACCTCCAAAGTTGACCTTTCTTCTTCAGAGTCTATCATATTTACGCCATTGCCCGTACCATGATTGGGCAATGGGTTTGAAGTGACATTGGGGAGAGAACTGTTTCCTTTAATCTTCAACCACCCATTTCTGATCAGGGCCTGTACTCTTCCCCTAAGAGCTCCGCAATTATCAGTCGAGTGCCCGAGTGCCCCTCCATGATATTCACATCGGGCATTGGCATCATACCACCTGGGATATGGTGGCTGAATCAGATTAAGGGGGATCAGCACTATCTGATTTATACCGAGGAGGTATAGTATATTTCGCTGGGTGGGAGGGGGAGAGGTGGATCAGGATTTCTTTACGGTCTAGGATTATTTTGGGGAGGAAGTGGTCTTGGTTGAACAGGTTGAGGAGGCGGTCTGGGTTGGTAAGCTGCTTGCGGTGGATACTGTGGGCGTGGGTGAGGATAATTTGGAAAAGGGGATGGAACGTTAGCTATTGTCGGGCCATGAGCAGGAGGATATGGCCGAAAATTATTCTGAGAAAAAGGAGGTTGGGTTTGTCGGGTGATGGAGTGCACATCACCTTCTTTCTTCTTACCAAAGCTGGCAGTCTTCTTTGCAGGATTTTCAGTCAACTCCTGTAATCGTCCTATCCTGAGCTTAGCTTCAATTCTTTCACCGGCTTGGATTATATCTGAAAAGCTGTTGGAGGTGTTTCCAATCATCAGATTGAAATACGGAGCTTTTAATGTTTCAATGAACAGGGAGCAGAGTTCATTGTCAGTAACTGGAGGATACACCTCTGCTGCTTTCTCTCTCCATCTCTGGGCATACTCTTTAAAGCTTTCCCTCTCTCTCTGCACCAGGTTTTGGAGGTCTCTCCTTGTGGGTGTGGCGTCACAGTTAAATTTGTACTGTTTCAGGAAAGCATCGGCCAAATCCTTCCAGGAGCGTAGTTTGCTCCTATCCAATTGAATGCACCATCTCAGGGCTGCCCCGGAGAGACTCTCATGGAAAAAGTGGACTAGAAGTCTGTCATCTTCTGTAAGGGCTGACATCTTGGAGATATAAGTTGCCAGATGGATGCGAGGATCTGAATTTCTGTTATATTTGTCGAAATTCGAAACTTTGAACTTTGGTGGCACCACCACATCTGGTACCAATCTCAGCGACGATACATCTACTGAGCCGTACATATTCAGTCCTTCAATTGCTCTTAATCTCTCTTCTAGTGTGGATAACTTCTCATTCTCTTTTGTTTTACTTTCCCCTCCTACTGCATGAGCTATTCCCCCAGTTGGGAAATAAGGGGTAGGTTGGACTGGAGGGATTGGGATAGAATGGTGTAACTTGGTATTTGAGATAGTCGGGTAATAGGAAAAAGGTAAGTCATTATTTGGGAGAGTCAGATTGACAGTGATTGTCGGATCTGGAATGGGTGGTTGAAAAGTGAAAGAGGTTGAAGCTTGGTGTGAATCAACCGTTGTAGGAAGTGGGGAAGGCAATGGCAAATTTGGTTCTGATGGAGGCTTGTTTTGGGATATCTCCTTCATCAGTTTCATGAGCTCTGAGATTTGATCTCTTAATTTGGAGACTTGTCCCTATAGGTTCTGGACTTGTTCCTGATCTTCCATTATCTTCTTCGTTCATGATCTTATTAAGTACACTCGCCTCGGTCGAACTGCTTGTTCGGTCAGGCTTGCTTTGCTTGAAGCAATGTTGATTTCCTGTGCGAGAAATCATTAAATGAATTTCAAATTTTGTTAGAAAAAATTAAAGGTCCTAATTTTGACAAAGGATACGGTGGCATCTGAAAGCCAGGAAGGGGATCTGTATAAGGATAATTGCATCATGGCATCGCTCGATAGTCTAACTGTGAATGACTGGATCGAATGCGAGTCTATGATACTTGTCCATATGGCACATTCGTCTTTTCGCATAACCCTAGCGAGGATAGTTCCTACGGGAGTCATACTATTCATTCACAATTTTGCTAAACAATGGCCCAAAGTGATTTTATTAATCGAATAGTTCATACATAGCATTCTTTACAATGGCCTAGGCTGAGGGAGATTTTTTAGAATGCAATGACATCTTCTGAGATACTCATAGAGTCTTTCTTCTTGTCTGGCGGGGTTGAATGTTCTTAACGCATATTCAGATTCTGGCAAGAGCTCTTGTTTCCCTTGTGCTATCATTCTTTCTAGCTGGTCAACATTTTCTCTCAACTCTTGATGGAGGGCAGCTTGTCTTTCTTTTTCTTTCTTTAGCACACTCTTTTAGAATATCATTGATAAGCTGTGCTTGGTCCTTTAGTTCGAGCTTCTTCTTTTTGCCTTCTTATTTATACTATTCCATGAGTATCTCTTGGTATTTCATTTTCTCTTGCAATTTGTCATTCCGAACTCCTGCCTCCCTTATTGTGCCTTGGAGGAGATCTTTTCCCTTTCCCACCATGTTTCTTATTTCTCAAATTCCGCCTTTTCTGTCATTGCCTCTTCCCTGAGCCTTTTTACCTCCCTTTTGAGAATTTGCTGTCGGTCTTCCAACTGCCTTATCCGTTCTAGTAGTTGCTGGTTTTCAGTATCCAATCTTTGTAGAGAGCTAACCAAACGAGCATTAGCTTCTTCTGAAAGAGTGTTCTGATGGGGAATACAACCTTCAGGTTCTGTTGGCTTAGCAGTTAGGTATCCTTGATCCCTACTGGCCCTCCATCTATGGTAATCTTCCATGGCTCCCGGCCCTTTAGGCGATCGTTCAATCATAGTGATGCTCTCCTAGGATTTACATAATATTTTCAATTCTTCCTCGCGGCCAAGCTTATGATAGAAATGACCTTGATGGTATTCTTCAGCACTGAGCGCGGATTGGGTTGAACCGAACTACCTCATTACTAAAGCCGGGGCATAACTCGTGTATCCAGTCACTCCGATCAAAGATACCGAATGATTACTCCCCGTACTGAACAAAATAGGTTAACCCAACATCCACAATTTCCTCCAGCAGTAGTTTTGATTGTTGAAGCTTAGAATCTGCTTTTGCCACTGCAGCTCATTCTTTGGACTGATTGCTAATCTAGCCATTTTCTCAATAAGAGGCTGGTCAGGATACCAAGTTAATCCCTTTGTCTCCAGAGGGTACATGTGACTGATGATGCAGAGGTGTAACAATTGAGAACAGCACTTGATAGATCCCCTGCCTTGTCGTTGACAATAAGTAAGAGTCAATAGGGTCTCTGCAAGGATTGCTGGTATTGGGTTAACCTTTTGCTTTTCTACTGCCCAGAACATCTCCATAACACTGCAGGTTATAATTCCTAAAGACCCGGGAAATAAGATCAGGCCATAAATCCCCAGAGCTAATGTCATGAAACTTTGTTCCCATTATGCATTTTGAATATGCAGATCAAATGTTTTTGACATAAGTCCAATACCACCACGTGTTTCCTTTGTGATTTCTTTTGCTTTTGCTTCCTCTGTGAGACCCCAATATATGCGAACCATTTCCAAGTCTGCCTATGCTTGAGGTGTAGGTAGATCAGGTCTGTGCCACATAAGGGATATTTAGTAGCGCCTGATATTCTTCCATAGTGGGGTTTGTATCAAAGTCGTTGAAGGAGAAAACTCCATACTTGGGATTCAGTTAATGACATGGCTTTTATCGCGGAACTTGGACTCGACCCATATCAAGGTTGCAATCCTTCCATATTTTTCCTCGAATTTTGCCTTGACATGATCGAGCGATTTCTAACTCTTTGGATAGACCCTCGAGATTGGTCATTCTAACTTCGACCTTGCTTGGGTCTAATAGAGGTAACAGGCCAGTATCTACCCGGTGACATCACTTTGTGGGGACTCCAAACTATGAGGTGGTCTGGACCATGGTCTAGCGTTCTGTTCTTGTCTAGGAACTTCTTCCGTCGACTGACTTGAGGATGCAATATTAAAATTAACGTTTATCCTATTACAGACTCTAATTATGTGATGCATGAGTATAAAACTCGTTAGCAGGACAAATTCAGGTAATCTTGAATTACACCGTAGGTGGAGCGATACCTACACATCTTTCAAAGTTGGAAGATGTGTAGATCATCCTAACAGTATGATTCAAAATTACGCTAAAAAAAAAAACACAAGAAAACACAAACAGAGTAGGGTGAGAGCAAGTATGTCCCTTTTATCCTAAAATAGGGAGAATCCTAGTACTGGGTAAGTGCTATCTAATTGAATAGTTCCATCTTATGAGGTAGTTTGCTACGGCTTCCAGCTACTGTGATAGTTTAGCTCAAGGTCTAATTTTCTAAAAGCAACAGATTCCCAAATTGCCTCTACTGTAGACAGTAGAGCCTCATTCCATCACCATGATACTAACGGGAAAATTCCACAGGTATTGCAGTAAATGGAATGAGTTTCAATCTAAGTAGAAGCCTTCATAGATACTAAAACCCACGGGTACCGCTACATGACTCCCTCCTACTTCCCTCAAGGGTAAGAAAGCCCTGGTATAGGGCTGAAGTGTGTGAGGACATTGTGTAAGTAATTGGTGTGTGAAGGGGTACATTTACCTCTTCCCTTCGTGGGGGAGTTTTTTTTTACATTTTTTTGCTGAAAGTTGCTATGGAAGATAAGACAATCAAAATAAACAAGAATGGTTAGAAAGCACAATAACAAATCAATATATCAAGATTTTCGAATTTTGCAAATTAAACCCTCCCCTAATTATGATTTCAGTTTATATGAGCATAAAACTAAATCTGTTCTTGGACCTCTAAACCAGGGGATAAAAAAAACCCTCTCCAGTGGAGTCGCCAAGCTGTTGCAAGGTATTTTGCGGTCGCTTGGATGAAGCTCTTCACAGAAGTGGGAAAAGTGAGGAGTCGCCACTTTAATTTTGAGGGAAACTAAAGAAAACCATTTGTGAAGGTAAATTAAAAAGCAACTACTTCGAAAGCAGAGATTCTAGGTTCGGGGTCCGTAAACGGGTGGGCAAGGTGTTAGGCACCCCACCTCGTCCCTCAGTGAGGGTAAACGGATTTAATGTTATGCTCTTCATAAGTTAAAAAGATAATTAGAGGGTTGGGATAGTGATGATGTTAATCCTTTGTGCGACATAAAGGAATGTTTGATATTTCACTTATTTTGGATTGCCCTAAGAACACAAGTTCATGAGATGACCCTTTAGTGATTAGGTGTCGAGTAAAGTTATCTAGTGTATTGGAGTTGTGTTATTTTAATTTGGATTTTGTTAAGAGAGCTCGGATAAGAAGTTTCTACCAATCTCTAGGTATGTTTTTAGAGTTTTAACCAGGAGATTTCGGATAAGAACTCTCCTCTGATCTCCATATATTTTATTAAGGTTTTGGCTGAGAATCGGGTAAGAACTCTCCCCCGATCTCTTAGAATATTTGGTTTAAAAATTTTAAGTGAAGGATCTCGGATAAGAACTCTCCTCCGATCTCCGTGTTTTTCATTTAAATGAGAATCAGGTAAGAACTCTCCCCCGATTTCCATGTTTTCGATTTAAAATTTTAAGTGAAGGATCTTGGATAAGAACTCTCCTCCGATCTCCATGTTTTATTTAAATGAGAATCAGGTAAGAACTCTCCCCCGATCTCTTAAAGTCTTTGGTTTAAAATTTTAAGTGAAGGATCTCGGATAAGAACTCTCCTCCGATCTCCATGTTTTATTTAAATGAGAATCAGGTAAGAACTCTCCTTGGTCTCTTAGAGTATTTAATTTAAAATTTTAAGCGAAAGATCTCGGATAAGAAATCTTCTCCAATTTCCATGTTTTATTTAAATGAGAATCAGGTAAGAACTTTCCCTGGTCTCTTAGAGTATTTGGTAGGATCATATATCGTAAGGACTTTAAACTAAGGATTCTGGCGCCAGAGAGCACCAGAAACCCATGCAAAGCTTTTCTTAACCCACTGAGCCTTATAACTAGAGGGTGGATACAAGACCAAACTTCTCGCTGATCTCCTATATGATCGCCTTATCAGAACTCTTTGACTGGCAATATCCGCTCTCTTGGTTACTAGTTCGGGACCCGATCTCATCTCGATTCCCGATCTATTAAGTTATCTCTTGCGCTCATTTTGTAGCCTGACCTCATAACTTTTTCCTCTGATCTACTATTCAACCTTTTGTTATTTTTATTTATTCGAAAACTTTCACGTTAAGATACTTCTACCAATATTTTTTTTTTTAGTTACCTATAATTTGCCCATATCCAGAACACCTATTTTCGAAGGAAATGAAAACCAAGAAGAAATAAATAAAGTTTACGAATGAATAGAAGAAGTAAACTCAAGAAATAACTATCGGCCTGAATAATCTACGAATGATAGTTAAATAAAACATGGAGATCGGAGGAGAGTTCTTATCCGAGATCCTTCACTTAAAATTTCAAACCAAAGACTTTAAGAGATCGGGAGAGAGTTCTTACCTGATTCTCATTTAAATAAAACATGGAGATCGGAGGAGAGTTCTTATCCGAGATCCTTCACTTAAAATTTTAAACCGAAAACATGGAAATCGGGGGAGAGTTCTTACCTGATTCTCATTTAAATAAAAAACATGGAGATCGGAGAAGAGTTCTTATCTGAGATCCTTCACTTAAAATTTTTAAACCAAATATTCTAAGAGATCGGGGGAGAGTTCTTACCTGATTCTCAGCCAAAACCTTAATAAAATATGTGGAGATCGGAGGAGAGTTTTTATCCGAAATCTCCCGCTTAAAACTCTAAAAACATACCTAGAGATAGGTAGAAACTTCTTATCTGAGCTCTCTTAACAAAATCCAAATTAAAATAACACAACTCCAATACACTAGAAAACTTTACTCGACACCTAATCACTAAAGGGTCATCTCATGAACTTTTGTTCTTGGGGCAATCCAAAATAAGTGAAATATCAAACATTCCTTTATGTCGCACAAAGGATTAACATCATCACTATCCCAACCCTCTAATTATCTTTTTAACTTATGAAGAGCATAACATTAAATCTGTTTACCCTCACTGAGGGACGAGGTGGGGTGCCTAACACCTTCCCCACCTGTTTACGGACTCCAAACCTAGAATCTCTATTTTCGAAGTGGTTGCTTTTTAATTTACCTTCACAAATGGTTTTCTTTAATTTCTCTTAAAATTAAAGTGGTGACTCCTCACTTTTCCCACTTCGGTGAAGAGCTTCATCCAGGCAACCGTAAAATACCATGCGACACCATGTAACTTGCTGGTGAGAATCACGTGGTCTTGTTTTGGCACAGAAAGTTGCACGGGTCTGTGCCGACTACACGGGCCTTATTACACAGGCCGTGTACTATTATTCCCATAAGGTTCTTCAAGCTTGCGCGTGAGAACTTACGGGTCCTGCAGTTACACGGGTCTACTTACACAATTCGTGTACTTGTGTTTCTCATCGATTCTCTTGGCTTTCTTCCGGCAAAGAATTACATGGGTCTGGGGCTTGGTTTACACGACCCGTGTACTTTGTGTCAGCAGCAATTCTTTGTCTTTTTACCTCTCCAAGCTTTCTAGTGCACTCCCATCCTTTGGGGCTTCACCCAAACACCTGAAATAATGTAGAAAACATGAAATTAAGGGCTTGGCAACAGGATTTATGAAAACTAATGAAATCAACTACTATGCATGAAAAATACTTGCCTAAATG
The DNA here is from genome assembly GCF_030052815.1 of Hevea brasiliensis. Classification (NCBI taxonomy): domain Eukaryota; kingdom Viridiplantae; phylum Streptophyta; class Magnoliopsida; order Malpighiales; family Euphorbiaceae; genus Hevea; species Hevea brasiliensis. The sequence goes on along the minus strand of NC_079493.1, from coordinate 12,669,547 downwards.
CTATGATTTAGAATACAAATGTGCTTAAAAACATCTATACAATTCAAGTGTATCAAATACCCCAAAACTCAAACTTTTGCTTGTCCTCAAGCAAAACTAAACTCTGTTTTAAAGCACATTTCAGGGGATACTTAGGAATACAACCATCAATTTAATAAGCATAGAATTGAACTCCTCCAGCCTTCATACCAACTCTCCTTTTTCAAGGTATAAGGGTTCTAACAGCTGCCTGTTTGGAACTTCACCTCGTTTCATGGTGTTTCGACTAATTATTCCTCTATACAAGACCATTAATAAGCCACAAACAACCTGTTTTATCGAGATAGAATTAAGAAACACTAACTCCCCTAAATCTGCCTCTTTCGTAAGTAATTGAGATAAAGTATTTCAATTCTAACTCCATAGGCATATCTCAATTTTTTTATCTCCACTAATATAGCATGTGCTTTTTCAAAAGACCAAAAGGTCTTTAAAAGGGTTGTAATGGGGCTAGAGGGATAAACTTGGTTGCCAATGAAAGGTTTTTAGGGAATGAAAATATGAGGATAGCATGTATGCATAAAATCCAAGTATACTGAGTTCGTTTCTACATATTTTGTGTGGAGAGAAAAGGCTTTTGGCTTTTTATATTGTCAAGCATGCTTCCATGACACTTATCTTGGGACTTCTTTTCTTTTCTTTTTTTCCTCTCCCCTAAACTCATTGCTTTTCTTTGGGTTAGAAAGGCAAGTTTTTCTTTGATTTCTATTGCACACTTGCACTCTTTCTTGAGTACTACATCCTCTTCTTCATTTTCCTTATGCATATTACTTCCTCAGAAGGGTGTGGTAGGTGTTTAGGATAGGGGCTAGGTAAATAACATTGGTAATCAATAAATTATAAGGATAAACATAGGTTTCAAGTTGGCGACAAGGGATATACATTTTAATTAGGGATGGCTAAGGCTTAGTGAGGCTATATCAAAGAATGCCTTAATCATTTCTTCATCAAGCATATGCTAGGATTTTGCCTTGATAGGTCCAAGAGATATGTTCTAGAGCTAGTGAGGCAGTTTTTAGATTTACTTGTATTTCAAAAATTGTTCTCCTAATTTTACAAGTTCAATGTGATAAATTAATAGTTATGAAGAGGTTTAACTAGTCTAGTTCCATTAAAGAGATTAGTTTCTTTACAAACAACATGTTAGGATCCCTTTTTGCCTATCTAGATACGTTCATTCCTCTATCCCGTGGAATCCAATTATTTGCTTACAAAAACTTTAGTTATAGTGCTAAGTTTCACAATTTACAATCCAAAAATTTTTAAAAATTCTCGAAAATTTCGATACACAAGAATAATGTAGCTGAATTTAAACAATGCAATGATGTGCATGTAATGATATACAAGTGCAAATGTATCCCCCCCAAACTCAAACTAGACATTGTCCGCAACGTCAATATAATGTGCAAGATCAGATCAAGCGTAAAAAATTTTAAGGAAGCATAATATTTATTAAGCATGGAAAATTTTTGAACATAAAGTGAATAAAAGAGACATATGGTTGTAAGTTAGGACTAGGGCATGTAAGATATTATAATAAAGATCCTATCCTATAGTCCTATCTCTAAAAGGCCTCTGATGATGATGATGGTGATGCTAGTGATCCTTGCTCCTCTTCCTCCTCATCCTCCCCATCTAGTTTGTCCATTAGAATGTCCAGCTTGTTGTGTGCTTCCTGGAGGCTGTCCTTGATAGCTCGCATCCTATTGTATATTGTGGTCTCCATGCGCTACAGGTATGCAGGGACTGGGTCTGTCAGTGGTGGTGTGTATGGAGGCACTCGGACAGGGGACTCTTCGAACATTCACCCTTGCCCTTCTTCTTGAGGCTATGAAGTCTCACTGGGTCCCTCCCTTGCCTCGTATCTCCGAGGGATGGTGTTTCCTTCTGCATTCACCAAGTAGCATTTATTGCCCACCTTTTTACATATCCCCATGGATATGCAAATAGTTTGATCAATTCTCGATGTTCCAGTAACAAAGTGCAGTCTGTGATATCCTGGAACGAATCCGAAGTGGAGGGCAATGGTGGTGACAAGGCCTCCAAGCACTATGTGCCCGGTAGGCTGATGGCAAAGGCGTTGGAGATGGTTGCACAAGAAAAAGCCAGTGCTACACTACTGCCCGGTGACCATGCACCATAGGAAAAATAGCTCACTAGCGTTGACAACGCCAAGGCTATCGCCACGGTCCATGATGGTGTGGGTGGCGAAGCAATGCATATATCGCAATGCTGGACAGGTGATGCCTGTTGATTTGGATTTGCTGGAGTTATAGGGCTCTGTGTTTGGTGCAATGGAATCCCAAAAGTTGATGTTGTTGTACAGCATGCGGTTCCTTGGGATTTCTTGGTGGCCAGTACTATCAAAGCCGAAAATGGCGTTGAACTCGTCTATATTCATTACCCGATCTACACCAAGTAGGCGAAACTCAATTCTGCCCCTGTCTTCCCCGTCAGTGGGCCATAAGTTGGCCTTGAAGCTACCCAGAAATTCTAGCATTGTGTCTTTGTAAGCCGAAAATTGGAGTTGGGAGAACTTTGTCCACCCAATACTGTCAAGTAACCCATTGATTTCTTCTTACAACCCGATTTGCTCTAAAAGCGAAAAATCTATGTATTTGGTGGAGGATATTTTTCGGGCATGAAGTCGGGTGCACATCGCTTTGTGGGCATCATCTCGAAATCCCCAAGGAATAGAGATTTCAGGTTGTGGATTGGGTTGTGGCTGTGGTTGTGGTGGGGATAGGTCTTGTTGAGATGGTTGTTGAGTGGCTTCCCTCGTTCTTGGGCGTTGGGTTAGAGGCTGGGGTGGAGAAGGTGAGGACTCTCCTCTTTATCGTGAAGAAGAGCTGATTCTTCTTGTAGATCTCTTTGCAGGAGCCATGGGTGTGTTTTTGGGAAGGATAAGAGTATGATTTTGGTGAAAGGAGATGAGATTTGAGAGGTTTTTATAGGCTAGGAAGGGAGTAGATGAAGCATTTTGTGTTTATGAAGGGTTTTAATGCTAGGGGTGTATTTAAAGAGCCGTTAGGACTCTTCGTAGATCTGTCGTAGTACACGGCCCGTGTAAATCAGTTCTGGGACCCGTGTAACTTTCTGTTTCATGAGTTTCTTTACTGTATATGTTACACAGCCTGTGTAAAATACAAGGAGCCCCGTGTAACCTTCTGTCTCTCAATTATTCTTCTAGAGACATTACACGGTCCGTGTAAATTGGGCTATGGACCCATGTAACTTTCTGTCTCCTGAAGAGTTGAAATTTCATGAAATTTATGGACTTCCAGAAAGTTACACGGGGCGTGTAAAACTAGTACACGACCCATGTAATTTTTTGATTTTTTTTGATTTTTTATTTTTTTTTATTTTTTTTAAATCTTTGGCAAATGAAAAATTTTATCATCATAACACATGAAATGGATGCAGAGATTAACAATAGAGTTACTTCCCCAGTTTTGTTCAATTTTCCCTTTTGTGGTTTTGACTTGGTGATTCCCTTCCTCTCTTGATCTCTATTCCCCTTTTCAAAAATCCTACAAAATGAAATGCTAATGAGTACGAAACAAAAATTCAATATTGAAGAAAAAGAAAAGAAGAAAAGTTCAGAAAATTTTTGGGTTGCCTCCCAAAGAGCGCTTGTTTATAGTCTTAGCTGGACTTTGCTTGTTTATGGTCTGTTAGTAGGAGGATTGAGAGTGCAATTGACTCCTATTTTTATGGGTTCTCCTTGAAAGTAAGGCTTCAGCCTCTGCCCATTGACCTTGAATGCACCTGAGGTTTGGCTCCATACCTCTACTGCTCCATGTGGGAAAACTTGGGTAACCTTGAAAGGTCCAGACCATCTTGATTTCAGCTTCCCTGGAAAGAGTTTCAATCTAAAGTTGAATAAGAGGACAAGATCTCCTTCTTTTATCTCTTTTCTTGCTATGCACCTATCATGCCATCTTTTGGTTTTATCCTTAAAGATTTTGGCATTTTCGTATGCATCTTATCGGATTTCTTCCAACTCATTCAGTTGTAAGAGTCTTTTTTCACCAGCAGCTTTGAGGTCAAAGTTTAGTACCTGAATTGCCTAGTAGGCTTTATGCTCAAGTTCAACAGGGAGATGGCATGATTTTCCATAAACCAGACGGAAGGGTGTTGTGCCAATTGGGGTTTTGTATGCAGTGCGGTATGCCCATAGTGCATCATCTAGCTTCATGCACCAGTCCTTCCTGGATCTGTTTACAGTTTTCTCCAGAATCTGCTTCAGTTCCCTGTTTGATATTTCTACTTGACCATTGGTTTGAGGATGATTGGGTGTGGCCACCTTGTGAGTCACTCTATACTTTTTCAGTAGTGTTTCGAATTGTTGGTTGCAGAAGTGGCTTCCTCCATCACTGATTATCGCTCATGGTGTGCCAAATATTGTGAAGATATTCTTCTTAAGGAACTTGGTGACCACTCTAGCATTGTTGGTTGGTGTTGTAATAGCTTCTACCCATTTTGACACATAATCAACTCTAATCAGAATATACTTGTTTCCATGGGAAAAGGGAAATGGCCTCATGAAGTCTATTCCCCATACATCAAACAATTCTATCTCAAGTATTCCATGCAGTGGCATTTCATTCATTCTTGAACTGTTACCTGTTCTTTGGCATTGATCACAAGCTATCACAAAGGATCTTACATCCTTAAATAAATGTGGCCAGTAAAACCCTACTTGAAAAATCTTGGCTGCAGTCTTTGAAGTGCGTAAATGTCCTCCATATAGTGATGAATGGCAGTGATAAATGATACTTTCAATATCTTCCTCCGGTATGCACCTTCTTATCAGCCCATCATTACATCTCTTGTACATGAGTGGTTCTTCCCATAAGTAATATCTCACATCATGTAGGAATTTCTTCCTTTGCTGATAAGTCATGTTTGGAGGTAGTACCCTGCATATAAGAAAATTAACAAAGTCAGCGTACCATGGAGCTTTGGAGAATGCAAGTAATTGCTCATTAGGAAATGAATCGTCAATTGGCAAATCTTCGAAATCTTCCATGTACTCCAATTTTAGTCTAGAAAGATGGTCAGCTTCTACATTTTCAGATCCCTTTTTGTCCTTTATTTCAAGGCCAAATTCTTGCAGGAGTAGAATCCATCGAATCAGTCTTGGTTTTACTTCTTTTTTGTTCATAAGGTATCGGATTGCAGCATGATCTGTGAATACAATGACTTTTAACCCGATTAGGTAAGATCTGAATTTGTCCATTGCAAATACCACTGCTAGGAATTCCTTCTCTGTGGTAGCATAATTAATTTGTGCATCATCGAGTGTCTTGCTAGCATAATAAATAGCATGGAGCTTTTTATCTTTTCTTTACCCAGCACTGCTCCAACTGCAAAGTCACTCGTGTCGCACATCACCTCGAATGGTAGGTCCTAATTCGATGGCTGCATTATTGGTGCTGATATCAGGGCCTCTTTGATTCTATTAAAGGAGACAAGGCAATTTTCATCAAAATCAAAGGGAACATCTTGATTTAACAAGTTAGTAAGTGGCTTAGCTATTTTGGAAAAGTCTTTGATGAATCTTCTGTAGAATCCTGCATGTCCCAAAAAGCTTCACACTCCCTTGATTGATGTTGGGGGTTGCATGTTTTCAATGATCTCAATTTTTGCCTTATCAACTTCAATTCCTCTTTCTGATATCAAATGTCCCAGAACTATGCCTTCCCTTACCATGAAATGGTATTTTTCCCAATTTAGGACCAGGTTTGATTCTTCACTTCTTTGCAACACCTTAGATAAATTAGCTAAGCAATCATCAAAAATAGTTCCATAGACAGAAAAATCATCCATAAAAACTTCCATGATATCTTCAATATAATCAGAAAAAATAGCCATCATGCATCTTTGAAAGGTAGCAGGGGCATTACAAAGACCGAAAGACATTTTTCTATATGCAAATGTTCCATAGGGACAAGTGAACATTTTCTTTTCTTGGTCTTCTGGGTGAATAGGCATTTGAAAGAATCCCGAGTACCCATCTAGATAACAAAAATAAGAGTATTTTGCTAACCTTTCTAACATTTAGTTAATGAAAGGAAGAGGGAAATGATTGTTTCTGGTGGCACTGTTCAATTTCCTATAATCTATGCACATTCGCCAACCAGTGACTACTCTAGTAGTGATTAATTCATTGCTTGCATTTTGGATAACAGTTGTCCCACCTTTCTTAGGAACTACATTTACTGGACTAACCCATTTACTATAAAAAATTGGGTATATGATACATGCATCTAATAGTTTTAAAATTTCTTTCTTGACTACTTCTTTCATGTTTGGGTTAAGTCTTCTTTGATGTTTGATTGTGGGTTTACTATTTTCTTCCATGGGTTCCTATGCATGCAAATCGAAGGGTTGATCCCCTTCAGGTCTTCTATTCTATACCCTAATGCTTTGCTATGGATCCTAAGTTCTCTTAACAATTTTTCCTCTTCTAATTTAGACAGGCTAGCATTGATTATAACAGGATATTTAGAATTTGAGTCCAGAAATGCATACCTTAGCGAAGACGAGAGAGGTTTAGGCTCTACCTGTTTGGAGTTTTCCTGGAGCTTACCTTTGGTTTGTTCCTCCTTCAACTTTTCTATCTCAGAAGCCTTAGCCAAGGGTAGGGGTGGAGGAGCTGCCAACTGTTGTGCACATGCTGCTATTTCTGTATTTTCATCATCAACTGTATGGCTGTGCACAATACATGCTTCAAGAGGATCTTTAGGATGTGTCTTATGAAATTCCTCTTTAACTTCTTCGTTAATTATGTCAACCTTGAAGCATTCATCAGGTTCAAATTTATGTTTCATTGTGTCGAACAAGTTGAACTCCACTTCTTCTTCTCCTACCTTGAGGGTTAATCATCCATTTTTGACATCTATGATGGCTCCGGCAATTGCCAAGAATGGTCTTCCCAAGATGATAGGAATTTGGACATCTTCTTCCATCTCAAGGACAACAAAGTCCACTGGAATGAAGAATTTGCCCACTTTGATAGGAATGTTCTCAAGTATCCCTACAGGATATTTAATGGATCGATTAGCCAATTGCAATGAGATTGTTGTGGGTTTGATTCCCGATCTCGACTTTTGCATATTGATAGAGGCATTGGACTGATGCTTGCCCCAAGATCGTAGAGGGCCTTGTCTATTTTCTTGTTACCAATGCTACAGGGTATGAAAAAGCTTCCTGGATCTTTCAACTTTGGAGGCAGTTTATTTTGCAGAATGGTACTGCATTCCTCTGTTAGAGCTACTGTTCCATAGTCTTCTAGCTTCCTTTTCTTTGACAAAATTTCTTTAAGAAATTTGGCATAAGACTGTATCTGAGAAAGTGCTTCAGTGAAGGGGATGTTAATGTAAAGTTTCTGTAAAACTTCTAAAAACTTCTCAAACTGCTTGTCTAGTTTGGCTTTCTGAAATCTCTGAGGAAAAGGTAGGGGAGGCTGGTATGATTCTGATAATTTCTTTGTCTTCCTTGCTTCCTCTTCCTGATCTTTTTTAGCTTCTTCCTCCTTTTTCTCTGCTTGGTCTGTAGATTTTTCTATGGTTTCCTCTGTCAATTCTACCTCTGGTTGTACTAGAGTTCTCCCACTCCTCAGTGCAACTGCCTTGCAATGCTCCCTTGGGTTCATTTCTGGTTGACTGGGCAGCTTGCCAGCAACCTTACTTAAAAAACTTGCTTGCTGAGCGATTTGATTCTCTAGCATCTTGTTATGGGTAGCAAGTTGGTCCATTTTGGAAGTCAGCTATTTGATCAATTCAGTTTGTTGTTGTTGAGCTGCTAGGAATCCTTCCATCATGGTTTCCATGGTTATTTTTCGGTTTAGGTTGTTGAGGTTAGAGAGGTAGTGATGGTTGTGCAAAGTTCGACCTGCTGCGAAATCCGAGAGTCTTTGGAGGTTTGTACCCTTGTTGCTTGTTTATTGGCTGGTTCTGCTGATTGGACCATGAGAAATTTGGGTGGTTTCTCCATCCAGGGTTGTAAGTATTTGAATATGGATTGTTTGGCTACCTCTGGTTAAAGTTTCCTCCATTATTCACATAATTCATTTGTTCTGTAGGTTTATTGAAATTGCTGTATTCTAAATTCATGTATCCTCCTTCATAGCTACCCTCATGTTGACTATTTGTACCAACTGCGTTGGCTTGCATTCTTTCAAGTTTCTTTGTGAGCTGATCAAATTGGGCATTTATCATGCTTAGGGCATCTACTTCTAGGACCCCTGCAGTTCTTCTTGCATTTCCTCTTTCATTTGACCACTCATAATTATGGTATGCAACCCTTTCTAGAAGTTCAAGTGCTTGTGGCACTGTTTTCTCCATTAGATCACCCTCTGCAGCTGAATCAACTGTGCTCCTTGTAGAGGGTAGTAATCCATTATAGAAAATTTGCACCAATAGCCAATCCTCTATGCCATGGTGTGGACATTCCCTCTGCAGGTCTTTATATCTTTCCCATGCGTCATAGAGTGATTCTCCTTCCTTTTGTCTGAAGGTGTTGAGCTCAAGCCTCAGCTTTGCAGTCTTTGTAGGTGGGAAATACCTTGCTAGAAAAGCTTGAGAGAGGTTTTCCCAGGTAGTGAATGTTCCAGCCGGTTGAGAAAGTAACCACTTCCTTGCTCTGTCCCGAAGGGAGAATGGGAATGCTCTGAGTCTTATTGCTTGATCAGACACTCCATTCATCTTGAATGTATCACATAGGGAAAGAAAGCACTGAAGGTGATAGTGTGGGTCCTCTGTTAGTGAACCTGCAAACTGGATTTATTGAATCATTTGGAGCCATGCTGGTTTTAATTCAAAGTTGTTGGCTTCCACTGTGGGTCTAGTGACATTGGGCTGAAATCCTTGGACAGATGGAGCTTCGTAATCTCTCAAGAGTCTTGGTTTGTCATTATTATCAGCCATAGTTGGGATTTCAGGATCTTCTTGACCGTGCTCTTGATGTTTCCTTTCCCTCCTGATAGCTTTCAGAGTTCTATCTATTTCTGGATCACAGTCCAAAATTTCTTCTAGCTTTGTTCTGGTCATATACCAGATCGGGCACCTGAGAGAAAATAAAAGAAATACAACCAGTAAAATAAAATTAAATAATAAATATAATTGCCTAAATCAGCTAAATCGCCTTTCGCTTGATATTACTAAAACCAAAAAATCCCCAGCAATAGTGCCAAAAACTTGTTTCTGCTATTTTGCAATCACCGTAAGTGCACGTATCGCTAACAAGTAATAAAGTGATAAGTAGAGTATCGTTCCCAAGAGGAATTTTGTTTAGCAAGTACCAATCTACACAGAAATCTTGACTGTTTAGGCTATCGAATACTTAAGGAATGAAGTTTATTAACTTTAAACACTAAAATGGTAAACTTAAAATGAAATGATTTATTTGAAGCAATTCTGGAATTAAGATTTCACACTTGAATCATACTAGGGATGTTATCTCATTTATTTACTGAATTGAGGATCGTTTTCCTTGATGGAAATCAATCCTAAGCTATCCTAAATCCTCTTTCAAGGCATCTAAGGTGTATTCTAATTAACTCGAACCCTACTTTCTTGGTGATCAAATTAATTAAAATCCTTTAAGACCTTTGACTAATTTTTAGGTTCCACAAAGGTATCAGCCTATGTCTAGGTCAGAATTTCTAGGTTCAAGATCTTGATTTTCTAATGTTAATCTTCACCTTTCAGTCCTTCAATTAACATCTACGATCATAACTAAGTGGGTACCAACACATAGCATGCATTAAGATCACAAGAAATTAAATCAAGAAACGAATCTCGAATCCAATAAATAAACTCAGTGTTCATCCATAATAATAATTATAAGAGCTACTCTCCCAAATCCAGAATAAGAAAGCTACTCACTCATGGTGAGTTCAACAAATGTCATGATAAAAAGTGAAAACAATGGAAGGAGAATTATGCAGAAGAAATAAAAATAATAGAAATCTGTCTAAGGAGATGAAATGAAGGAACCAAAGAGAGTTGCAGCTTTGATCTTGTGGAGCTTCAGCTGGAAACTTCTTTTGATCTTGGCGTATAGCTTTGATGATAACCTTGATGTGATCCACGGCGACAGTGGCCGACTCCTCTTCCTGATGTTTTCTTTTTTATTTATATTGGTTGCTCTAGGGTTAGGTCATTTTGAGTCCAAAAGGCTTTAGGAGTCTCGTTGGAATCACAAAACAGGAGGAGAATTCCAGTCAGAAAATAGGCTGTAGCATAGTACACGGCCTCTGTGTCACTACATGGGTCTCGCAAAGTAGGGCCGTGTAACTTGCTGGAGGAGAATCGCGTGGTCTTATTTTGGCATAGAAAGTTACACGAGTCTGTGCCGACTACACGGGCCTTATTACACAAGCCGTGTACTATTGTTCCCATAAGGTTCTTCAAGCTTGCGCCCGATAGAGACTTACACGGGTCCCTGCAGATTACACGGGTCTACTTACACGACCCATGTACTTGTGTTTCTCATCGATTCTCTTGGCTTTCTTCTGGCAGAGAATTACACGGGTCTGGGGCTTGGTTTACACGACCCCTGTACTTTGTATCAGCAATAATTCTTTGTCTTTTTGCCTCTCCAAGCTTTCCTTTGTACTCCCATCCTTTGGGACTTCACCCAAACACCTGAAATAATGCAGAAAACATGGAATTAAGGGCTTGGCAACAGGATTTATGAAAACTAATGAAATTAACTACTATGCATGAAAAATACTTGCCTAAATGCTATGATTTAAAATACAAATGTGCTTAAAAACATCTATACAATTCAAGTGTATCAATTGGCTGTCAACTCATTATGCCACCTTATAGGATGGCACCAGCAGAATTGAAGGAATTGAAGGAGCAACTACAAGAGCTTCTGGACAAGGGTTTCATCCATCCAAGTATTTCACCCTGGGGTGCTCCTATTCTATTTGTGAGGAAGAAGGATGGATCTTTGAGGTTGTGTATTGATTATAGAAAATTGAATAAAGTGACTGTTAAGAATAAATATCCACTTCCTCGAATTGATGACCTATTTGACCAACTACAAAGAGCGAGGTACTTTTCCAAGATAGACCTATGGTCGGGTTATCATCAGCTGAGAATTCAAAGTAAGGATGTGTCAAAGACAGTGTTCAAGACAAGGTATGATCATTATGAGTTTTTTGTGATGTCTTATAGACTCACTAATGCACCAGCGGCCTTCATGGACTTGATGAACAGGGTGTTTAGGCCGTTCCTGGACCATTTTATCATTGTATTCATAGATGACATTTTAGTATATTCTCAGACTGAGGAAGAGCATGTTTGTCATCTGAGGATGGTGTTATAAACTTTGAGGGAGCACTAGTTATATGCAAAATTTTCAAAATGTGAATTTTGGCTGGAAGGCATCTCATTCTTGGGATATGTGGTTTCTAGTGAAGGTATTCAAGTGGATCCCAAGAAGATTGAAGCAATAACTGACTAGCTTAGGCCTACAACAGTCACTAAAGTGCAGAGTTTTCTAGGCCTGGCTAGCTATTACAGGCACTTCGTGCAGAATTTCTCTAGGATTGTAGCTTTCTTAACCAAGCTAACTCGAAAGAATGTCCCATTTTTCTAGTCAGACAATTGTGAGGAAAGCTTCCAGAAACTTAAGGAATGTCTAACTACAGCCCTTGTGTTGACATTGCTGGTAAGTGGTGAAGGATATATAGTGTACTATGATGCTTCCTAGGTTAGGTTGGGGTGTGTCTTAATGCAGCATGGAAAGATAGTGGCCTATGCTTCAAGGTAACTATAGAGGCACAAGCAGAACTACTCCACCCATGATTTGGAAATGGTAGCTGTAGTCTTTGCATTAAAGATCTGGAGACACTATCTGTATGGTGAAGTGTGTGAGATATACATTGACCACAAAAGCCTAAAGTATATTTTTCAGTAGAGGGGCTTAAATCTGAGGCAAAGGAGATGGATGGAACTTCTAAAGAATTATGACTACACCATTCAGTACCATCCTGAGAAGGCGAATGTAGTGGCAGAAGAGTTATGCAGACCCTAGGCAGAAGGATGTAGAGTTTGCAGTGGGTGACTATATATTTCTTAAGGTCTCCCCTATGAGGGGAGTTATGAGATTCGGGAAGAAAGGCAAACTAGCACCTTGATACATAGGACCTTTTGAGATTACTGATAGAGTTGGAGCAGTGGCCTATTGGTTAGAGTTACCACCAAACCTTTCTCATGTTCACCCAGTATTCCGCATCTCCATGGTTAGGAAATATATACCTGATCCTTCCCATGTATTACAACCCGATATAGTAGAGTGGAATGAAAACTTAACCTTCGAGGAGCAGCCAGTAGCCATAGTGGACTACTAAATGAGGCAGCTAAGGTCAAAGCAGATCCCTATGGTTAAGGTTTTGTGGAGGAGCCAATCGATGGAAGAGTATACTTGGGTGTCAGAGAGGGACATGAGCAGCAAGTACCCAATATGTAATCTTGTAGTTTTATTATGCCCTGTGTAAAATTCGAGAACGAATTTTTTATAAGAGGGGAAGAATGTAACACCTCTAATTTTTTTAAATAATTATTTTATATGTAAATATTAATATTTTATTATATTAAGTATTATGAAAATTTATTTGAAATTTTCTAAAATTTATTTGAAATTTTCTAAAATTTTAAAATTGAGTTTGAGTTTTCAAAGACAATAAACTTTGTTGATTTTTAGGAAATAATTTAAAGACCATGTGGCAAAACTAAAAATATATTTGGACTCCATAAATTTTTTTGAATTTTCTAGAATTTTTTCAAAATTTTTGGGCCTCATTTTTTATTTCAAGGCAGAGTAAAAAAATTTAATTTTGGGTATTCTGAATCAGACTGGCTGAATAGAACCGAATCGGATCAGACCGGTCGAATCGGACTGACCCCTTTTTCTTTTGTTCCCTCTTCTCTTTGGCACCTCGACCCACCTCCCTTCTTTCTTTCGTTTCTCTCTCCTCCCTCCTACTTTTGTCGGTTGGCAACCACCCCTCATCTACACATCGAGAGCTTTCCATAGACACTAAGAACACCAATTTTCATCGAGCGGATTGTCCAATTTTGCCCGGAAAGTTTTAGCCCATTTCGACTTTTGAGCTAAATTTCTCCCAAATCGAGAAGCCCACGAGAATTCAGAAATCTTGGCGTGCTTTACATAATGAGAGCTTTCACGGTAATATAAATTTCAAAATTTTTCTATACTAAAACTTCGATGGATCCCACGAACTTCACAGTAATTTTTGAAGCTTTAAATGAGCTTAAATAATTTTGTAAATAATTTATTCTAACCCCTAGTGTTGTGAGCTTCACGTAGATACTTTCGTTTCGTAGAAATTTGATCATCGCCCAAATCTGTAATTTTGAGCTGAGCAGATAAGCTGTTGGAATTACTTCAGAACTGAGTCAATGTTATAGGCTACCCCACCATTTTTAGAACCCCCTGACGCATTTCAAGCGTCAGAATTGGTGTAGGTAAATCTGAACCCTAAGTTTCTTCAGTTATCTAGTGCCAGATTTAGATTAAAAATCTATAAAATATTCGTGGAAGGTTAGAAAATTATAATTCCTTTTGTATTAGCTTTGTAATATTGCTAAGGACTGTAAGGCAAAATTTTAGAAATTTTAGAGCTCGTTTGAATGATTTATAATAAAATATTAGTTACAGGGATTAAAATGTAATTTTTCAAATTTGTGAGTATTGACTATTTTGGAGGGCCCAAGAGATGCCATATGATATTGATAAGATGTAGTTGTAGGAATTTGAGATTTAGAAGTGTTATTTGGATCTTTTTTGCAGGTTGGATAGGTCCTAGGTATAGGGGAAACTCTGCCAGATTTTCGACAAAACTTAAGATTGTTCCTTGATTCTTTAAAATTTTGTTTTAAGTAAATATTGACAAAATTTTTAATATAATATTTTGGTGAGCCCGGTTAGCCTTCCTCCTCCGCTTAGCCACTATAGTGACCTTTGATTAATTTGTAAGTAGATATTTATTTATAATTTCAATATTATTATATATTCAAGGCATGCTCATGCATCACTTATACATATATGTATGTAGTAAAAATTAGGCATACCTTATTTTGCATTTTTTTCTTGATGATATTACTGTGATTATTATTTTATGGCGATCTGGAGCTATGTGTGTGAGTTGGTGTGTATATAGATATGGGTATTGATAAGTCAGGGTAGGCACGGCTTTGAGTTGATCTTGTTGGCCCCCGTATTTGGATATTAAGAGAAAGTCCGGCTTTCAGTTAATCTCACTAGCTAAGGTTGGAACTAAGAGAGCTGTATAAGGGATCAACTCCGATATATATGTTTGTGAGTATGGATGTGACAAACGGGTGTGTGACTACTCCAGATTGCTTTTGATGTGATTATGACTTGACCTGTTATTCATGTGTTTAACCTTCTTTCTTCTTCGTAGGTCTATTAATTTCTATTTCCATATTTTGTATTGTTAAATTTGAATTCAAGATCTCCACATGTGTAGAATCATTTTATTTAGCTTGGAACTATAAGATTAATTATTTTGGGGTTGTAAACTTATTAATCTATATATGTGTAAATGTGTGGATGGATGGCTTATTGGATGAGGGAGTTGGACTCCCATTTGATTTTATATTGATTTGTGGATGATTGTAAGGGTGAGATGAGCTCCCCAAATGGTTTTATTTTAAGATTATAGGTCGAGTGAGTTAAGAACTCCCCATTGGATGGTCCATGTTATGGCCAAATTCTGTCCGGTTGATTTCTTGAAATTAGGCTCAAAATATGGGCTTCATGGATGGGTTAAAGATTAGTTGGGCTTGCTACGGGCGTTGAGGGCCTTATGCTGACCCAAGTCTTAGTGCCGGTCTGGTCCATAATTTGGGTCGTCACAATACCCATCAAATAAAAGGAATTTTCTACTTTTCTTTTTTTAATAAAAATTCAAGAAAAAATTTACAAACTCGCATATCGATAAGGATCAATCAAGGTGTTATTTTATGTTGCTTAAACTTTAGGTATATCTTTATGTATCCAAAAATTTTATGTTACAATCTAATTGGAATAAAAAGTAAGATTTATGATAGTAGTGGAGGGTTTGAGTCGATATTGTAATATTTTGCCATTTGTAAAAGATAAGTAAGATAATTGGAAAATATACTGAGACTAGGGTTTAAAAGTTCTAAGTGATTATATCTTATCCTTTTTCATAATAGTGAAACTTTTTTTTCTCATTTTGCTCGTAGACATAGACCTTACGATTTAATTACATAAATCTTGTGCGATTGTATATTTATTTTAAATTTATGTGCTGTTATAACACATGGATTATTTATATTCTTCCCAAGAAAATCAAGAATTTCACTCGCTTGGCTCATGAGAATTGCATCATGTCCTCCCAAGAAAGATTTACGAAACATTAATCTCAAATTAATTTGATTATAATAATTAACAAGAAATAAGTCTATATATATTACTATCAGGTTTTGCACCACAGAATGATGTTTTGTAATTAGCTTAATGGCCAACAAGATGATATCACTATTTTGCCATTTAACAGTTAATCTAACATCTATTTTTACCGAACATTTTTGCTTTAATAGTTACATAAATAGCTAATCTCTAATAGTTAATGGCTAGTTAAATAACTGACAGCTAATGAAATAGCTAACAGTTACTAGAATAGTTAATATCGCTAAATAAAGACTAAAACAACTAATACTACTAAATATAACTTAAAACATATTAAAAATAGCATGTTAAATTAAGTAAATACATTTAACACCTATTTATTTGCCTACCTAATTTGAATAAGATATTGTTTAATATATCTGATCAACTTTTTAAATTTTTATAACTTTTATTTTTAATGCATAAAATATTATTTAAATCTAAAATTTGATCAGTAGGATATTTAAATTCACACTCAATTTTTGAAATCTAGCGTAAATTATCAAAATGAGAAAAAAGAATTAAAACATAAATTCGCATAAAGATTTAGGTTTTGAGTGTAATTGCTATAAAAGCTACATGAGATGGAAGCTCTTCCATCCAAATTTGTTCATCAACAGAGAGTAGTGCATTCTTAGCTAAATAGTGAGCAACATATTAGCATGCCTAGAAATATGATCGAATTTACAGAACAAAGCATAGTGAGCTACATGAAGAGCATCGTCAACAAAGAGACCCTGTAAAGGAGATTGAGCAGAGCCTCCATTCAACAGTCTAATTGTGTTGAGGCTGTCTTTTTCCACTTAGAGCCTGTGAAAGCCAGCAGATGGTGTAACACCCCTACATGCATAGTTCTGTGCAAATCATTGTTCTGGTGACCAGTATTAGTCCGGACAATTAAGAAGATTAGAACTATATTGAAGCCATCTAGAAAAGCCCTAAACAAAAATAAATAGCAATTACATGATGGTAAAAAGGAAATAAAGGAAACAAAGCATTATGGGTTCAATGAGCCGGAGGTCACAGCGATGGGTGACCGTACCATGAAGTGACTGCGAGGTCAACTATAACCCTGTTTTTGTACGGGACATTATGACACCGCAGTCCTAGAAAAAAATTGAGAAGCTAGGGGAAAGGTGAAAATCACAGAAAAAGGTGGAGAACCGGATCAAATAATTAGGTCAGGGTTCCGGAAGAAATACTGAATTATTGGCAAACTGGATCAGACCGGCGAGGGTCAAATTAGTCAATTTACCCCTAAAGGTGACCTAACTGTCCAATAAAATCTGAGAAATGAAAATTTTGAAATATAGATTTAAATTAAAGAAGTATGGAAAAAGAAAGGAAAAATAAAAGAAAACAAAAATATAATTATGACATCACACAAATGACATAAGCATGACTTAATAAATAAATTACCATTTAATTGTTTATTTGACCAAGTTAAATAAAAGATAAAAATCAAAAAAATTAAAAGTGAAATTTGGTCTTCTCTCTTTCGTTGTTGCCGTAGCCCCTCTCTCTCTTGTTCCTCTATTCTTTTCCATTTCCACCATGAAAGCTTATTTTTAAGCTTTCTAAACCCTAATTTTAATCATAAATCCCCTAAATCCCTTAGTTAAAAATTGTTATTAAGCCTTGAGAAGAAGATTGGGAGAAAGAAAGTGGAGAAATTGGAGGAGAATTGGAAGATTTGAAAAGCTCAAGCGAGGTAAGTAATTTATTCTTCTTCCTTAGTGAAAATTGATTGAAATTAAGTTAGTTTTGATGGAATTATATGAAGAAAATTGAAAATTTGCATGATTGGAGGGAGGGAGAAATTTCAGTTGGCTTGGCACTTGAGGGGAATTGAAGTGTTCTAATCTAATTAAAGGTGCATTTATGCTTAAATGAGTTAGAATAGTTTATTAGTATACTTCAATTTTATCAATTGTGATAATTAGTGAATTAGGGTTCTTGACCCTTAGGGTTTTGGGGGAAAAATTAGAGAATTTAGTAAATTGATGTACTTTGGCCTAAGTGAGATTTAAAATGGTTAATTGGTGTAATTTAGAATGTGTTTGAATGGTTAAAATTGAAATGGGATTGTGAATGTGTGATGTTCAATTCTGGACAGCTTGACCCTTACCCATTCAAATAGGTATAACTGGAAATTAGTTACTCCAATTGGTGTGAGGCCAATTGAAGATGAAAATTAAGACATAATGCAACAATTTTGGTGAAGAAACCTTGCCCTAAAACTGAACACAAAGTGGTGTAAAATTAGGTCAAATCCGGATAAGGCACACTGCCACTATATAGAAATGACCAAATGAACAGTGATTGTTCATTTGGCCATAACCTGGCCTAGGCAGGTCCAAATGACCTGATTTTTAAACTATTAGAAAGCTACGACATAGTACTACAACTTTCATGAAGAACACAAACCCAAATTCTGCCCATAACCAAATCAATTTGTCACCCAAATTTGGGTTACCAAAACTGCCAGAACCAAATTTGGTACCCAGAATCTGGGTTTGGACCAATCCGGCCAGCCTTAGAAAAATAGTCATAACTTGAGCTACAAAACTCCAAATGGAGTGATTTAAAAAAAGAATTAAAGAAGATACATTAAGGAACAACTTTGATGAAGGAAAGTTGGCCAAAATTCCATTGTAGAAAGACCAATGGAATAGTAGAAACTGTGACCCAAAACTGAAATTTTGGCATTTTACTTAGGTAGTTTGGAAATTTAATTGGCAATCAATGCCAACAAACTTGACACCCAAAATGTGGTATGTGGGTGCAATTAGAGTTAATAAACATATTTAGAAGGAAAAAGTCAATATTTTGACTTGAATAGTGTCATGAATAGTGACACCATACACAAAAATGTAAAGAACCGTAATGAGTAGGATAAGTCTGCAAAGAAATTATTGTAATTAATTATTAGAAATGGATTGAATAGATGCTGAAGCACTTTAAATTTATGTGTTTCAGTTGGAAAGGAATCTTCGAAAAAGAAACGAAAATTTGAGTAAATTGAGTTAACAAAAGAGGTTTGTGCACAACTAGTTTTAAATTGTTCATGTTTTGCATATTTTATTTGATTAAATGATTTTAGTTTCTTTATGTATTATGTTTATCAATTATTGAATTTATTTCAATGACTATTGAAATGAGTTATGGTATGAATGAGTTTAGTTTTGGAAAATGAAATTAATTATGATTTTATTTTGTTATGAATTGAATGAAACTAGCTTCGGAAAAATTTTGATTGAAATACGTTTACATGGTTTACATGGAAAATTTGATTTGAAAAATGGTTTATACATAACGTGGGAAATGGATTAAATATGTTTTGAATTGTGATGGGCATAAAAAAAATTATTGGATATTGGAATTGACTTTGAATTTAATTGTATTGTGATTTATGCTCACAAAAAGGACAAAAAGATTCATGGTGTGTTTTATATCTCACTATAGATGCTTGACTAGGTTATTACCCGTCCCTCATTTGTTGAGGAGACACTGGAGTTAGCTTTGTTTTAATTACCATGGTACGTGCACATGCTTAGATTCTCCTCTTATTAGAGGTTAGATCTAAGTTTCTCATGGCCCTTTCGGAAGTTACATTGTTGTGGTGTTGTAATGTGCACGATGATTGGATCTCCTCGATCATAGGGAGTTAGAATCACGATTCGACCTCCCCGACCATAGGGAGTTAGAATCGCTTTGAAGATGGCCCTTACGAATTAGTCCGGCATAGTTAGTGAGATAAAGAATGGTTTTGAAAATTGAGAAATGGTGATTTTAAACTGTTATTTGAGTAAAATTGATTTGAAAGAGACTATTTGTTTTGTAATAACTATTTTCATAGTTGATGGAATTGTTTCAAATGACCAAATACGATTGGAAAAATTTTAATTATTGACTAAAGTCACTTAATTATTTGATTTGTACCATTGAAAATATTGACTTGATTTTATGATTTTTGAAGAAATGAATATTTTCAATTTTTGTTCTGAATTGTCACCGTATATATATTGTTTATATATACTTTAAATTATAGTTGTGCACCACTGAGTTCACCACTCAGTGATAGTTTTGTATGCTGTCACAGGTGAAAGGACTATAGAGCAGCCGAGTAAGATTTCTTGAAGACTCATTGGGATTAGCTCCGGATATATCATAGGTATACCCTTGTACGTTAGATTTTGATGTATACATGTAATTATATGTATGTAATTTATTTGAGCAATTGTACAAAAACTCTTATAAAATATTTTGGTATGTAATTAAATGCAAATTATTGTAATATAAATTTGATATTTTTATTTATCTGTATAATTTTGTAATATTAATTTTATTACCTTAATGAATGTAATATTCAAAATTCTTTCTGAGTTTGGTAATGAATGAATTGTTTCCTCTATGATGACTTTGACTTAAAAATTGAATTGAGTTGCTTGTATTGACTTGGGAGATGAAATTGAGTTTATTAGAGATGTGGTTGAGAAAACATATTGGATGTAACATCCTCACTTTAGCTAGTTCGTACAGTCTACTGTTCTGGTGACCAGTGTCGGTCCGGACAGCTAGAACGTCCGGAAAATATTTAAACTAAAGTGAGGAACCATACTTAACTCAAATATTAATAAGAAAAATTTAGGAAAAATTTTAAAAATAAAATACAACCAAGTTAAATGAGCCGGTGCCCTAGCGATGGGTAACCTAGTGAAAAGTTGCGGTTCTCGCAACTAGGAGCCCTAGACCCGGGAAAAAAATTATAAAATAATTTTTGGGACTCTAGAGAAGGGTCATTGAGGTTCTTATGGCATTAGAATGCCAAGAAAATGCTTAGAAAAATTTTTCAATCAGTACAAACAATTTTGGCCCGTTAAGCTAAACGGACGGCATTTTGGTCATTTTGTCTTTAGAGATGATTTTTGGCCAACTTGTCCAGTTAAATAAATAATTTATATAACATAAAATATGAATAAATTTTTTTAAAAATTAAATTGCAATTAAATAGACAAGAAAAGGAGAGAAAATGAAAGAAAATGGACTTATGACATCATAATGATGTCATTAAAGTTCTCCCAACCAACTCAATGTTGACACATGGCATAACTTTATTTAAAAGAGACAAAATGGGCTGAAAATTGAAAAAAAAAATCAGAACTTCATCTTCTTCTTTCTTCTTTGCCGTGAACCTCCACCATAGGTACCCATTTGCAAGCTTTTCAAAGCTTGATTTTACTAACTTCTACCCAACAAAACCCTAACCTAGCAACACAAAAAAGTGTTCTTACACCTTGGAGATTCTTTTGGAAGCAAAAATAAAAGGAAAAAAAAGAAAACCTAGCAAGTGGGAAACTTCACTCCATTGAGGTTAGTGACCTAACCTTAGTTTTTACCTTAATTTCATGTTAAGGACCATGTATGAGTATGAATTACAAAGGAAATTTGTTAAATACTACTTGTATGCCATCCCTTATTTTCGGCAGCCATGGTTAGGATTTGATTGTGATGAGTTTAATGAAGTTAAAAGGTTATTATGGCTGCCCTTAATGTGTATCTCATAAGTGAACTGATAAATGCAATGATAATACATGGTTTTGTAATGTTGAGTTAGGGTTTGGGGTGGAAAAATGAGGCTTTGACCATGTGATGATAGAATTAGGTTTTAATGGTCAATTAGTGACCATTTGGTATTGTTTGAATAAAAAATGAAGTGCATTGTGTAGTGGGATTGGAGCTTAGTGTGGCTGCCCTTAGTGACCTGCAAAATTGGACATGAGTCCAGCAGGTTTGGGTAGCAATAACTTGAATTATAGAGGTCCAATTGGTGCAAGTCCAATTGGACATGAAACTAGACACATAATGGCACAACTTTGGTGAAGAAACCATACCCAGAAAACCAAACCAAGTTGACCAAAAGTTTGCCCTAATCCGGGAGACCTGCATTCTGCCTGGGCAAAATGACCAAATGAACAGTGTTTGGTCATTTGGCCATAACTCAGTGTAGAAATGTCCAATTGACCTGAAATTTTACCAGCAATAATCTAAGATATAGATCTACAAATTTAATGAAGAAACATAACCCAAATTATGACCAGAACATATTCAAAAAGTGAGTTGCAGTCACTGTTCCTAACACTGTAGATTTGGTCAGTCCAGAAATTCTGGAAAAACTTTCAATCCGGCCAGTTGTGGTTTTTGGGCCATAACTTGAGATACAAAACTCCAAATGGAGTGATTCAAAAAAAGAAATGCAACCAGACAAAATAAGGAACAACTTTCATGTTGATCATTTTACCAAATTCCCACTGCAAAAGTGACTAATGTAATAGTAAAGACAAAGCATGAAAATTGAAAATTCTATCCAATTAACATTAAGTTTAGAAATGGTATTGGCAATCAATACCAACAAATTTAGAATGTAAAATGTGGTATGTTGGGAGTATTAAAACCAATATACCTATTGCCTATGCAAAAGTCAAAATTTTTGTTAACTAATGAATAGAATAGTAACACTAAAACTTGAATTGCAAAAATTGTGAAACTTAAAAGTGTAAAATGCCCTAGTATACCTAGCAAGACTGGTTTGGATAGGTTGGCATGCCAATAGGGTTCTGTTAGCAGCACTGCACATGGCATTATGCCATTCTGTGATTTCATGGCTTTTAGCCATTCTGACATTGTGTTGAGACTTGGCCTTGTGCCTAATGTTATTACAGCTTATTAGCTATTCTGTTGCACACCTGGAGACACAATGTGACCGATGGTGTGATGGCCGAGGTACTTAGTACCCAATACCGGTTTACCCGTTTATCCAGTCCAGTCAACTAGTATGGTTTACTCGGGCAATGATAATCAACCTTACTAAATTTTAATCGAATAATATTGCAAATAAGATCAGAAATTAAGTCTACCAAAAAATGTAAACATACATTCTGCATACTTATTTTTATTATATTTTATTTTATTTTATATTGTCATCACTAAGCAGAATTGCTTAGCGCGTCACTTTTGCCACGCGCAAGTACTGGAGACCTAGCTGGGGAGCCCAGCAGACATCAGACCGGGTGAGTCTTCAGATTTGCATCCGGAGTCTAGAGTCACCTCACATCTGCAGTGCATATGGTAGGACATTAGGATTTCGGGGTAGCAATTTGTGTTTTGCATTTTGTATTAATTTTGGTTTGTAACTATAAACTCTTGAAATTATGTAACAATGTAAATATATGAAATTTCATGTTATTGAAATTTTCTGTATAATGTATGTGGATAAATGAAATGTTGAGAAATATTTATAAATGTGCTTCCAGTAATGAAGTGAAAAGAAAAATTTCTGAAAATAGTGTTGTGATTTGAGATTGAGATTTTGAGATTGACTTGAAATGTGTATAATGGAGTTTGGATTTGGAAATTATATTGGAAGTGTTTTTAAACAGGTTCAGAAGAACTGTTTTTCTAATTTATAGCCAGCACTCTGTCGGATTTTCTATAAAATTTGCGGACAAATTCGGATTTATCAAAAATTGTAAATAAATAAATTAAAAGGGATAAATTGTAATTGAAACATGAATTGGTGCTCCGGCACACTGAGTGGCATAACTTGCTCGGCTACACTGTAGACGGGTAAGGGGTGTCACATTTAGTGGTATCAGAGCATCGGTTTAGGCGTTTCTGGGCCTAGATAGAGTGCATGCCATTGCATTGCACTTGTAAGTGTTAAGGTGACACTGATGCAGATCTGTTTGTTTTCTTATTTTGAATAGGATATGGATCCTGCTTCGCAAAGAGTAGTTGATGAAGAGGTGGAGAGTCGTGCTCCACCAAGGGCTGAATCTGGGAGCAGGGGAGAATCTGCTCCACCAGCAGCTGAGGCACCTGCCGAACCTCAGTTTGCGCTATTTCAGCAAATGACCGAATTCTATCGACAAATGATGGGGGCAATTCCACCACCACAACCACAGCCACAACCTCCACCAGTACCACAGAAGTCCCATCTGGAGAAACTGCGAAAACATGGGGCTGTGGACTTCTTTGGGAAGAGGGAGGATGATCCCATGACCGCAGAAAACTGGTTGGATAGAACCATCAGAGTGCTGAAACAGCTTAACTGCACCCCCGAGCAAAACCTGGAGGGTGCTGTGTCCCTACTTCAGGATGATGCATATCAGTGGTGGGACACAGTAACCAGTGAGGTGCAACCGGAACGGATTACCTGGGAATTCTTCCTTACAAAGTTCAGGAAGAAATATGTTAGCAAAGTGTACCTAGAAGAGCGAAGAAGATAATTTATCAGTCTAAGACAGAGGCAATTGTCAGTGGTTGAGTATGAGTGTGAGTTTGTCAGACTGAGTAGATATGGGAGGGAGATAGTCCCTACAGAGGCAGAGAGGTGCAGAAGGTTTGAAGAAGGGCTCAATGACAATATCAAAGTTATGATAGCAGCATTCGAGATCACATATTTTGCTAAACTAGTTGATGCTGCATCAAAAGTGGAAAGGGTTCGAATAAATGAACAAAATAGGAAAGATAGGCAGCGTAAGAGGGAATTTGGACCAGGACAGTCAAGTATGCCGACTGATAGTAAGAAGTTTAAAGGTTCTGGTTCACAAGATCAGACACAGGGCCACAGAGGCCATATTGGAATATCTATAGCTAGCTCCCCGGGCACAATAACAAGGGGATCAGCCCCAGTGCCTGAATGTATGCATTGTGGTAGGAGACACAGAGAGGAGTGTCGACTGTTAACTGGAGAGTGTTTCAAGTGTGGGACTACGGATCATTTCATAAGAGATTGCCCTCAGAGGAGTGGTTCAATAGCTCCAATACAAGTTGATAGACCTTCCCCTACAGTTCAAAGGGGTAAAAGATCGGGTAGAGCAGAAACGACTGACATTTCACAGAAGATTGTTTCTGAGACAGTTGAAAAGCCCGAAGTCAGGGTGGCACCACAAGTATATGCTATGGAAGCTCAGGAAGAGCCAAACCTAGACACTGATGAGGCGATACAAGGAAGTGAAGAAACAAGGAGGTAGCAACTCCCCGATTACTTAAGTCAGGTAAATTTCGAGGATGAAATTTTTATTAGAGGGGAAGAGTTGTAACATCCTCACTTTAGCTAGTCCGTACAGTCTACTGTTCCGGTGACCAGTGTCTGTCCGGACAGCTAGAACATCCGAAAAAATATTTAAACTAAAGTGAGGAACCATAATTAACTCAAATATTAATAAGAAAAATTTTAGAAATAAAATACAACCAAGTTAAATGACCCGATGCCCTAGCGATGGGTAACCTAGTGAGAAGTTGCGGTTCTCGCAACTAGGAGCCCTATACCCTGGGAAAAATTATAAAATAATTTTTTGGACTCCAGAGAAGGGTCATTGAGGTTTTTATGGCATTAGAATGCCAAAGAAATGCTTAGAAAATTTTTTCAATCGGTACAGACAATTTTGGCTCGTTAAGCCAAACGGAGGGCATTTTGGTCATTTCGTCTTCAGAGATGATTTTTGGCTAACTTATCCAGTTAAATAAATAATTTATATAACATAAAATATGAATAAATATTGTTAAAAATTTAATTACAATTAAATAGACAAGAAAATGAGAGAAAATGAAAGAAAATGGACTTACGACATCATAATGATGTCATTAAAGTTCTCCCAACCAACCCAATGTTGACTCATGACATAACTTTATTTAAAAAAGACAAAATGGGCTGAAAATTGAAAAAAAACCAGAACTTCATCTTCTTCTTTCTTCTTTGCCGTGAAACTCCACCATAGGTATCCATTTGCAAGCTTTTCAAAGCTTGATTTTACTAACTTCTACCCAACAAAACCCTAACCTAGCAACACAAAAAAGTGTTCTTACACCTTGGAGATTCTTTTGGGAGCAAAAAGAAAAGGAAAGAAACAAAACCTAGCAAGTGGGAAACTTCAATCCATTGAGGTTAGTGACCTAACCTTAGTTTTTACCTTAATTTCATGTTAAGGACCATGTATGAGTATGAATTACAAAGGAAATTTGTTAAATACTACTTGTATGCCATCCCTTATTTTCAGCAGCCATGGTTAGGGTTTGATTGTGATGAGTTTAATGATGTTAAAAGGTTATTATGGCTGCCCTTAATGTGTATCTCACAAGTGAACTGATAAATGCAATGATAATGCATGGTTTTGTAATGTTGAGTTAGGGTTTGGGGTGGAAAAATGAGGCTTTGACCATGTGATAATAGAAGTAGGTTTTAATGGTCAATTAGTGACCATTTGGTATTGTTTGAATAAAAAATAAAGTGCATTGTGTAGTGGGATTGAAGCTTGGTGTGGCTGCCCTTGGTGACCTGCAGAATTGGACATGAGTCCAGCAGGTTTGGGCAGCAATAACTTGAATTATAGAGGTCCAATTGGTGCAAGTCCAATTGGATATGAAACTAGACACATAATGGCACAACTTTGGTGAAGAAACCATGCCTAGAAAACCAAACCAAGTTGACCAAAAGTTTGCCCTAATCCAGGTGACCTGCATTCTGCCTGGGCAAAATGACCAAATGAATAGTGTTTGGTCATTTGGCCATAACTCAGTGTAGAAAGGTCCAATTAAACTGAAATTTTACCAGCGACAAGCTGAGATATAGATCTACAACTTTCATGAAGAAACCTAACCCAAATTATGACCAAAACATATTCAAAAAGTGAGTTGCAGTCACTATTCCTAACACTGTAGATTTGGTCAGTCCAGAAATTCTGGAAAAACTTTCAATCCGGCCAGTTGTGGTTTTTGGGCCATAACTTGAGCTAAAAAACTCCAAATGGAGTGATTCAAAAAAAGAAATGCAACTAGACAAAATAAGGAACAACTTTCATGTTGATCATTTTGCCAAATTCCCACTACAAAAGTGACTAATGGAACAGTAAAGACAAAGCATGAAAACTGAAAATTCTATCCAATTAACATTAAGTTTAGAAATGGTAATGGCAATCAATGCCAACAAATTTAGAGTGTAAAATGTGGTATGTTGGGAGTATTAAAACCAATGTACCTATTGCCTATGCAAAAGTCAACATTTTTGTTAACTAATGAATGGAATAGTAACACTAAAACTTGAATTGCAAAAATTGTAAAACTTAAAAGTGTAAAATGCCCTAGTATACCTAGCAAGATTGGTTTGGATAGATTGGCATGCCAATAGGGTTCTGTTAGCAGCACTGCACATGGCATTATGTCATTCTGTGATTTCATGGCTTTTAGCCATTCTGACATTGTGTTGAGACTTGGCCTTGTGCCTAATGTTATTACAGCTTATTAGCTGTTCTGTTGCACACCGGGAGACACAATGTCGATGGTGTGATGGCCGAGGTACTTATTACCCAGTGCCGGTTTACCCGTTTATCCAGTCCAGTCAACTAGTATGGTTTACTCGGGCAATGATAATCAACCTTACTAAATTTTAATCGAATAATATTGCAAATAATATAAGAAATTAAGTCTACCAAAAAATGTAAACATACATTCTGCATACTTATTTTTTTTATATTTTATTTTATTTTATATTGTCACCACTAAGCAGAATTGCTTAGCGCGTCGCTTTTGCCACGTGCAGGTATTGGAGACCTAGCTGAGGAGCCCAGCAGACATCAGACCGGGTGAGTCTTCAGATTTGCATCCGGAGTCCAGAGTCACCTCACATCTGCAGTGCATATGGTAGGACATTAGGATTTCAGGGTAGTAATTTGTATTTTGCATTTTGTATTAATTTTTGTTTGTAACTATAAACTCTTGAAATTATGTAACAATGTAAATATATGAAATTTCATGTTATTGAAATTTTCTGTATAATGTATGTGGATAAATGAAATGTTGAGAAATATTTATGAATGTGCTTCCAATAATGAAGTGAAAAGAAAATTTTCTAAAAATAGTGTTGTGATTTGAGATTGAGATTTTGAGATTGACTTGAAATGCGTATAATGGAGTTTGGATTTGGAAATTATATTGGAAGTGTTTTTAAACAGGTTCAGAAGAACTGTTTTTCCAATTTATAGCCGGCACTCTGCTGAATTTTCTATAAAATTTGCGGACAAATTCGGATTTATCAAAAATTGTAAATAAATAAATTAAAAGGGATAAATTAAAATTGAAACATGAATTGGTGCTCCATCACACTGAGTGGCATAACTTGCTCGGCTACACTGTAGACGGATAAGGAGTGTCACATTGGAAGTGTTTTTCTTTTCAGGTTTTGAAGAACTGTTTTCTCAAAATACAGCCGGCACTCTACCGAAATTTTAAAAAATTTTCGTAACATCGTATTTTAATCGAGGATTTGATCCATGACCAAAATTTCAATTAAAGGCTTTTTGATAAATATTCAACGCTTCTACCACTATAAAAATGATCAGAAATTATTTTAAAATCCCTTGTAGTATATTTAATGGGTTACCGGTAGGTGAAGTACGATAATTCATTAGGTGTATTACGGGAGCATATTATGCCTTACGGAGGGGTAAGGTGTGACAGATAGTTGCTTCAATCCCATATATATACTTCACTGCTTAAGCTTTCTACCATGCTTGAGTCCCGTGAAGCCTGGAAACTCTTACCTAAGGCGATCACTCATGTTGAATTGCCTGAGAATTAACGTGTTAACGAGAAAAGAGCTCAAAATAGAAGTGCGAAGAAAATAAAAGAGAAGAAGAAAGAAGAGAGAATGCCTCCCTTTGATGCAGTTTGTAATGGATACTTAAATAGATTAGATTATGCATTCTTGGAGTTAAATGTTAACTTTTGAAGGAGGCATAGGTTAATAATTTCCCTATATAAAGGTTAAAATTTATAAAGGTAACATTCTCCAAGTAAAAATATGTTATTCTAAATTTAAAAAAAAAAAGTCTAAAGAGTTTTAGACTAGAAAACAAAAAAAAGGATTCCTTGTTAGGAATTTAAAACCTATTAAAATTCTAAATTTTTTAGAAAAAATAATGGTAAAATGTTCAATTTACCCCATGTACTTATTGGAGAAATTTAATTTAGCTAATTTTTAATTTTTTATCTAATTTAACTCAAAATTTTCAATTTAGGCTCAATTTAGCCCCAAAATTAAAATTTATAAGATAAATTTCTTGATTTTGAAATTAAATTTCTTGATTTTTTTATTTAAAACTAAAAATTTAGAAGCTTAATTTATTGATTTTTTTAAAATTTTAAGCTAAATTTAACTTAAATGGAAACTTTTAAATTAAATTAGATAAAAAGTTAAAAATAAATTAATTAATAGAGTGGTATAATTGAGCTTTAATAGAAAAATTAATAGCATTTATGTTGCCGAAAATTTGTGATGCCCAAAAAAAATCATGTTCTCTCTTATACAGAAGCATTACTTCTGCATTGGACGATTCTATTTTAGCATGCCATACAATGTCGTTACAATCGCATGTCCTGTATTTTGAATTTGGATATATATATATATATATATCCGAAGAATTTGGATCATTGCTAAATGCTTTTCAAATTTTAGTTTCTTCTTTTAATAAAATTGTATTTTGAATTATAACAAAAACTTAATTAAATAGGATTTAAATTAATGTAGGATTAAGAATTTTATATAAATTTTAAAATTAATTTAAATAATAAAAATTTAAAATAAATTAATTTTTAATAGTCAATTAATGTAATAATAATTATCATGAGTATTTTTATCAATTAAAATGTTTTTCCACCTTCCCACTTTTATATATATTATTTTTGAAGCATGTGTATCAAATAATTTATAACTACTACATACTTTTATTTACATAAATAAATGAAATCTAATCATAAAAAAAAATAAAATTCTTGTATAAATAAATTAGAATTTATTTTAATTTATTGACTAATAATTTTTTTTTAAAAATATGATCTTATAAAAAAAATAAAATAATAGTAAAAATAATCATAATACTTTATTATTTAAAATTTTCTACTAAATAAATTTGTTCATCTTATCACATACTTCTTTTTCAAATATTTTACATTTAATTTATTATTAATTATAATACTAATAATTATATTATTAAAAATTGATTAAAAGTAGTTACAAGTTATCATAATTTTGAAAATCTTAGAATTTACAACTGTTCATATATAATATGGATAAGAAAATCCAATAGCAAACATATTAGAATCGATTAAGCAAATTTTCGGTAAAAATTTTATTTTTATATCATTTTTCAATATATACTAATAAAAATATAAATTAAATAATTAAAAAAAAGAAAAGAACAATTTTTTTAATCATTCAATATATGAGAAATTCCTTAAAAAAAATAGAAAACCTGAGATTTGATTTATAAATCTCTTCAAATGAAGTGTGTTTTTATTATTTTTAATTTATTTTTTAATTTTTATCTAAAATATAAAGTTGTTCGATTTATTTAATTTTGTGAAGTAATTATAAAAATTATATTAGAATTTCATTAAAAAATATAAAATAATTTGAGAAATATTTTGTATGAGTAACGTATTTTTTTTAACCATATAATTGATGGGCACATTGATAAATCTATTCATACATAATACATTTTTATTATTTTTATTCGTAAATATTTCTAAATTTTTACAAAAATATAAAAATACTCATTTTATTTTAATGCTATCTTTCGATAAATTTAATCTTATGAATTTGGATTTAAACTAAAAATATAATTCATATATTCTAAAGATTTAAAATAATTACTTATACCTTATTATTTCAAATCCATCCTACTACAATTAAATGTCTTAGCTGTATATGATTAACCAAATAAAAGATTTTTAAATTTAAAAATTTCAAATTCTAAATTTTAAATTAAATATTTGAAATCTAAATTTTAAATTTAAATCCTAAAATCTAAACGCAACCTAAATTTATTCTCCATAGTATAAAATAGCTTATAAAAAAGTTGATAATTTATGAATAATCATTATTTTTATTAAATATAGAATTAACATATAATAATTTTTTTTATTATACACTAAAATAAAGTCAAAAGAAAAAATAAATCGGAAGAATAGGATTTTTTTAGTGATTGAAGACTTATTAAAAATATAAGTAGATATTTAAATATATATATATATATATATATTATAAGTAGATAGGTATAGTCCTCTTTTATAATTGTATCTATCAAAATTTATAGAAAATAGGTATAGTCCTCTTTTATATTATTTTATTATAATTTTCTATAAATTTTGATAGATACAATTATAAAAGAGGACTATACCTATTTTCTATAAATTTTGATAGATACAATTATAAAAGAGGACTATACCTATCTACTTATAATATATATATATATATATATATATATATATATATATATATATATATATATAAATTTAAATTTAATAATAATTTTAGTCTTATCGTTTTTACTACCATTTTTCTTTTTATGGAAGATATGTTAATTTAATTGTATTAAACTTTTTAAATTTGCATTGTTAATTTAATTAATTATATTCTATAAAATACAAATAAAAATTTATAATATTTTTTTTTGAGATAATAAAAAATTCATAATAATAGTATGCATATAGAGTTCCTATTACATTAGTATTCATAATTAAATTAAACTTCATCTCTCATTTATATATATATTAGTATAGACAGATTCCTTTTTGGATTTGGATTTGCATTTAACAACTAAATATAAGAGTCCCCGTCCTTGTTATCCAGTGTGTTTTGGTTACAAAACGATGGACCAAAGATACATCCAAGAAAGCAAGGAAGGTGGTGAACAAGGAGAAAGCAAGCTCTATCACCGACCTTGCTCAGTATTTCCTGATGATATCTTGAGGCTTATATTTTCAAGACTTGATTGGGTCGACAGAATCCATATGCGTACGGTTTGCAAGGATTGGCGACGACTCATGAACGAAATTCCTTATCAACTTCAGGGTAAGCTGCCATGGTTATTGACTTATGGTACTCGTGAAATGGAATATCTTTCTCTTTGCAAACTCACAGACCCAGTTTCTAGAAAAACTTACAGTGTTAAAGTCTCTAATAAGCGAAGAAAACGTTTTCTTTATGCAATCTCTTGCGCTTCAAAATTCGGTTGGGTGCTTTTCTCTCGACGAGTCCCTAATCATGGTTGTAGAAGGCATAGCCTCTGGTGGTTTTCTGCGTATTGTCCTTTTAATAACAAAATCATCAAGCTACCTAGGTGGTATGGTGATTCTCATGATGGAGCAACGTTTTCCATTGATCCAACATCCCCAGATTGTATTTTCTTCATATTCAAGATTAAAGACGATCGATCGATGAAAGCCCTCATTAGTATATGTCGCATTGGTGACAAGAAGTGGAGGAAGTTGAAATTTCCTGTTCCTGGAGAATTTAAAAATGCTATTTATCCATGGCAAAACTGGGAAGTCGCATACGTAAATGGGGGGTTCTATACAGTTTCAGCAACTGGCCTAGTAGGTGTGTTTGATGTCAAGCTCCAGGAATGGAAATTGCTAACAAGCAGCAGCCAATTTGGAAATGCTCACAGATGTTACCCTATTGTTTCCCAGGAACAACTATTCATGGTAGGCAATGTCCAGTTAGATTCTAGTTGGATGGTGTGGAGGTTTGATACGGTGCAAAAGCAATGGGTGGAGGAAGAGAAATGCAATTGGAAAAATCGAGTGATATTTCTTGGATGCACAACATTCATTGCTGAAGCAGTGGGAGAATTGAGCACACATGCTAGCATTTACAAATGTTATATACCAAATTACTCTTCTTCCTTGAGCTCTGAGTTCTATTTCAACCATAGTCTTTATGGGAAGGTCATATCAAAACCCATTTTTGGGAGAACTTGGATTCAGCCTCCTATGTTTTTGGATCACAAAAAGGATAATACTAGTGCAAGTAGTATAGAGGACTAATTGTCGACTGTTTTCCTTGGCTCTACTCATTTGATATTTAGATGTTCATCCGAGGAATGTTGTTCTCTAGTTAATTATTGTTCAATGCTAATGCTAGATTTTTTTTTTCCTTATTATGCCTTTCAAAATGAACAAGATGTTTATAAGCAGCACAGAAAAGTAGCTTAACTGAAAAAAATTAATGAATGGAAAAATTATCAGCGTTTGACCTTCGGACCGCTACAGAGGTCTCATCAAACACAGGCCTCATGAATCTGTCGTCGAATTTTCTCCACAGGTAGTAAACAGTTGTTGTGGGTTGAGTTGTTAGCAACCTTATTCTACTTGCCTTAGGGGCTTTTTGATTGTTGCCCTGCTCGCTTGAGTCACCATTTTCAAAGAAAAGTTGCCTTAGGTCTTCCAGACTTGGAACACCAGTTGCATCTGAAACAATTGGTTTTTTTATTTCTTAACAGCACTGCTTCAATAAGAGGTTTTGTCACACAGCCACATAGTTGTTCCGAAAACAGAAATGTCATATGCATGTGCTAGTACAATGTTGTGCTAATAACCAAGATGGATGCAATTCAAATATAATTCTTGATATTATGATTCAATGAAGACCTTTTTGAAATATTGATTTTCTGACTAAAATTTTACTTGTTAAATTGGCCCTATGTGCCATTGATGAAGTGCAGAGCTCTTAAAACTACCTCTTAGTGCAGAACAAAGACAAGAATTTAAAGATAGAATAATCTAAGACCATTTTAGTATGGCGTAATCAAAATTGTAATGTGATTGCAATTATATTGCATATTTGATTATTGTTTGATAACACAAAAAAATTTGATGTAATAGAATTACATTTACGTAACATAATTAATTATACTTAAAAGTAACGTAATTGTCATTACATAATTACTTGTTTTATTTTTTTTATTTATCATCTATACCATCATTTAATATGTGAGAAATTTCTTAAAAATATGAGAAGAAAACCTGAATTTTGATTTATTACTCTCTTCACATACAGTGTGTTTTTATTATTTTTAATTTATTTTATAATTTTTATCTAAAATATAAAGATGTTCGATTTATTTAATTTTGTGAAGTAATTATAAAAATATTAATGAATTTAATAATATTTAAATTATAATGTAAAAAAATAAAATTATATTACAAATTCATTAAAAAATGTAAAATAATTTGAGAAATATTTTGTATGAGTAACATATTTTTTTAATCACATAATTGGTGGGAACATTGATAAATCTATTCATACATAATACATTTTTATTATTTTTATTTGTAAATATTTTTAAATTTTCACAAAAATATAAATATACCCATTTTATTTAATTTTATGATAGTTATAAAAAAATATTATCATAGAATCTAATAATATTTAAACTATATTTAAACACAATGATCAAAATTTTAAAACTTTAATGCTATATTTGGATCAAATTTAATCTTATGAATTTAGATTTAAACTAAAAACATAATTCATATATTCTAAAAATTTAAAATGATTACTTATACCTTATTATTTCAAATTCATCCTACTACAATCATGATTAACTAAATAAAAGATTTTTAAATTTAAAAGTTTCAAATTCTAAATTTTAAATCAAACATTTGAAATCTAAATTTTAATTTTAAATTCTAAAATCTAAACGCAACCTAAATTTATTCTCTCTAGAATAAAATAGCTTATAAAAAGGTTGATAATTTATTAATAATCATTATTTTTATTAAATATAGAATTAAGAGTCCCCGTCCTTGTTATCCAGTGTGTTTTGGTTACAAAACGATGTACCAAAGATACATCCAAGAGAGCAAGGAAGGTGGTGAACAAGGAGAAAGCAAGCTCTATCACCGACCTTGCTCAGTTTTTCCTGATGATATCTTGAGGCTTATATTTTCAAGACTTGATTGGGTCGACAGAATCCATATCCGTACGGTTTGCAAGGATTGGCTACGACTCATGAACAAAATTCCTTATCAACTTCAGGGTAAGCTGCCATGGTTATTGACTTATGGTACTAGTGAAATGGAATATCTTTCTCTTTGCAAACTCACAGACCCAGTTTCTAGAAAAACTTACAGTGTTAAAATCTCTAATAAACCAAGAAAACTCTTTCTTTATGCAATCTCTTGTGCTTCAAAATTCGGTTGGGTGCTTTTCTCACGACGAGTCCCTAATCATGGTTGTAGAAGGCATAGCCTCTGGTGGTTTTCTGTTTATTGTCCTTTTAATAACAAAATCATCAAGAGGTATGGTGATTCTCATGATGGAGCAACGTTTTCCATTGATCCAACATCCCCAGATTGTATCTTCTTCATATTTAAGATTAAAGAAGATCGATCGATGAAAGCCCTCATTAGTATATGTCGCATTGGTGACAAGAAGTGGAGGAAGTTGAAATTTCCTGTTCCTGGAGAATTTAAAAATTATATTTATCCATGGCAAAACTGGGAAGTTGAATACGTAAATGGGGGGGTTCTATACAGTTTCAGCAACTGGCCTAGTAGGTGTGTTTGATGTCAAGCTTCAGGAATGGAAATTGCTAACAAGCAGCAGCCAATTTGGAAATGCTCCCATATGTTACGCTATTGTTTCCCAGGAACAACTATTCATGGTAGGCGAACTCCAGTTGGATTCTAGTTGGATGGTGTGGAGGTTTGATACGGTGCAAAAGCAATGGGTGGAGGAAGAGAAATGCAATTGGAAAAATCGAGTGATATTTCTTGGATGCACATCATTCTTTGCTGAAGCAGTGGGAGAATTGAGCACACATGCTAGTATTTACAAATGCTCTATACCAAATTACTCTTCTTCCATGAGCTCTGAGTTCGAATTCAACCATAGTCTTTATGGGAAGGTCATACCAAAACCCATTTTTGGGAGAACTTGGATTCAGCCTCCTATGTTTTTGGATCACCAAAAGGATAATACTAGTGCAAGTAGTATAGAGGACTAATTGTCGACTGTTTTCCTTGGCTCTACTCATTTGATTTTTAGATATTCTCTAGTTAATTATTGTCCAATGCTAATGCTAGATTTTTTTTTCCTTATTATGCCTTTCAAAATGAACAAGATGTTTATAAGCAGCACAGAAAAGTAGCTTTACTAAAAAAAATTAATGAATGGAAAAATTATCATGCGTTTGACCTTCAGACCGCTACAGAGGTCTCATCAAACACTGGCCTCATGAATCTGTCGTCGAATTTTCTCCACAGGTAGTAAACAACTGTTTTGTCACACAGCCACAGTTGTTCCGAAAACAGAAATGTCATATGCATGTGCTAGTACAATGTTGTGCTAATAACCAAGATGGATGCAATTCAAATATAATTCTTGATATTATGATTCAATGAAGACTTTTTTGAAATATTGATTTTCTGACTAAAACTTTACTTGTTAAATTGGCCCTATGTGCCATTGATGAAGTGCAGAGCTCTTAAAACTACTACTTAGTGCAGAACAAAGACAATAATTTAAAGATAGAATAATCTAGGGCCATTTTAGTATGGCATAATCAAAATTGTAATGTGATTGCAATTATATTGCATATTTGATTGTTGTTTGATAGCACAAAAAATTTTGATGTAATAGAATCACAATTACGTAACATAATTAATTATACTTAAAAGTAATATAATTGTCATTACATAATTACTTACTTTAATTTTTTTTACTTATTATCAATATTATCATTATCACTGTTATTATTACCACAACTACTCTTTCTTTGTCACTAGTAATATCACCACTACAACCAACACCGTCATCACGATCCTATTACCACTATCGCTAACACTACTACCACTTAGTCACCACTATCATTCGACTACCAATTACTACAATTATTATCACTCATTATTAATATTATAAATAAATAAAATATTAAAATAAAAATTATCATTATTTTGCAACCAAATAGAGAAATATAATGACAATTACATTACATCACTTTATAATTTTAATTATATTACATAATTGATTATATTACATTACGTTATGCTCTACCAAACCTAATATAAGGGATGTCAGATAAACAAAACTTACAATTGTATGAAAGAGAACGAGGATAATGGTACAGGTGAACTTTAATTGCCTATTGAACAAGCAAATGTCAATATGAGAATCAAACACCTTGAAGTAGAAATTCAATTGTTACATATGGCACACCTGGCTAACTGCACCTCTCATCAGTCCTGCCCACCACATGATAAACTATGATTTCAATCAGTTAGCAACCTTTTTTTTTTTAATAACCATAAGACAATAGCTATTACAATTTATAATATTTGATAAAAGGAATACAAACGTTGCCCCTTCCAATTAACACTAATACGAACAGTAAAAAGATCCTTTGCCACCTTTAAGTTGACCTCTAATTTCTTACACAGGTTATGTTGCCTTTATTTCTCTTTTGTTCCTTCTTAGAAAATGTTATTGTACACAAATGTGTACGTAAATTCAGTGAAAAAAAAAAAAATCAGTGCATATCCTGATAATTTTTTGGCTTATAATAAATTAGAATGACATTTATAATAAATAAATTAATTTATTTTTAAAAGATTAACAACAAATATCGCGGTTCCACTCATTAATAACAAATTAATTATAGAGTAAGAAAAATTAATAAAAATAAATGATTAATAGATACTAATAAATTAATTTTTTTTAATCCTGAATAGCATTATTCTTCATAAATATTATTAATTAATTATTAAATGTTCTTACCCTAAATATTATTAATTAATTTATTTACATGTTCATGAATGCCATCTTTATTTTTTTTTAATTTATAAATTAACATTTTTAATCAAAAGATGTTAAGTATAAAAAATAAAAATGAATTGACATTGCAATAGCTTTGTAAGTATATGTTTTATGTTTATATAAAATTAAAAATTTTAATTTTCATAATTTTATACTTTAAAAAGAATTTTAAAATAAAAATAAAAATCGGATGGATAAAATCAATATCTCAATTTTATACATGTTAATAGTTTTGTATATGATTATTTAACTTATCATTAAATCTTAATGACATCACTTGATTTCAATTTATTATGAGATAAATTATCTAATTTTTATTTTGATTTCATGAAATTAATATTAATAGATTTTTTTAAGTGTAAAAATAGATTAAAAAATATTTAACTAGCACCTCAAAAATTTAATTAAATTATTATTATAAAAATATACTAAAAGATGAACAATTTTAATGTTTCTAAGAATAGTAAAAGTACCACTTCGTCTCTGTCCTCTTCAATTACATCTTTACATTTTTACATCTTCTAACTATTTCACTCTTATTTCCAACAAGTGTTGAGTGCAGTGGTAAGGCCAACTGCACTCCCAAGGATAAAACTCAAATTTGACCCTTAGAAAAAGTATTGTTGAGAGGAACAACTATAAAGCTCAAAGGAATTAATCTTCTTAAACCATAAAATGGACATAGAGAAATACCCTAATATATCAAAAACCATTTCACTCTCATTCTTCACCACTTTCCATAATTTTTTAATATGAAACATTTTATCATCTAACTTATATAAATAAATAATTCATTTTAATTACGTTTTTAATAAGTGAATTCCTTTAATTTGTAAATTCTTTTTTGGATAAAATATCTTTGAGATTTCTAATATAAATGAACTTGAAATATTTTAATATAAAAATTAATTTTAGACACAATATTAACAAATTCATCTAAAGTATAATTAGATGTATATACATACACACACATATATATACACACACATATATATTACATTGTTAAAATCTCTAATGGCTTTTTCTTGATTCAATCTCTTGGGTTTCAAAATTTGGTTTGGTGCTTCTCTCACAACTAGTCCCTAATCATGGTTACAAATGTTAAATTTGAAGAGAGCTCATCAAATTATAATTTAGTTCATTTTAATTCAAGTTTATATAAGTAATTAGATTATTTTACACATCAAATTAATTAGCCAAGTTAATATTATAACCTAACCACTTATATTTACCCTTTTATCCTCATGTGATGCAACCTTAGCAATTTGTGATGCCTAACAGTTCATATCAATTAGTGTCAGAGCCAACCCCATCTTATGAGACTCGACACTCGGAGTGGTGGCCCATGGAGTGGTGGCTCACAGAGTAGTGACTTAGGCCTATTATGTAAGGACAGGTGGTTCGATGTGCAAGGTGCTAGCTGTGACCAATGAGAATGTTGGTTCTCCAAGCGTGGAGTATTGTTACGATTTCATATCACCAAAAAAACAATCTTAGTGTGAGGTTAATAAGTCTCTAGGTACCTTCCCTTGCAAGTCGATTTTCAAGGGTCAGCTCTACCTATGTAATGCCCCTTCTTGGCCCACTGGATAGTATTGTCCGCTTTGGCCCTCTGGGCCTCACGATTTTATCCCTTGGACCCCTTCTTTGAGGCCCAAAAGCTCATTATCCAGTTTAGAAGGCTTGTCACTTATATAGCCCTTCACTTTTCCCCTCCTTTTCCGATGTGGGACTCGGTTCATTCCTACCTCCCATTTGGATAAGGGCACCAGCGAGCCTTGCCCTTCTAGAGGACCACTCCAACTAAGACCTTCTCTTTCCGCATGGGATGTTATATGTGTTAGTAGTATGCCCTAGAGAATATCATTTAGTATGTATCTTGTACGTCTTTTATTAATAAAATGCATTTTTCACTTTTCCGTTTACATAATATATTTATGTGTAATAGAAAAGATCCATTGATATTTATTAGAAATTCTATTCTTAAGTTCTTAAGAATATGAGTGGCAATATCTCTAGTACAAAGTATCATAAATAGGTTCACAATCGAGGATACTTCATAATAAGGACATGACTTATCCAGAAAGATTGTATTTATATTTGTTCCCAAGTTATTTATATGAGATATAAATAAGATGGAATGGTGAGTCTCATACCATATGACAAACAAGATAGACACTTATACATGATAAGTAGGCCGAACTAGTGATACTTATGAAAAACACATGGAGTTTACTCTTGTCAATGTATTGTCATAAATCATATAAGTGCATATAATCTTTATACCTGAGATAGCACAGTTATCTTGTATATAGGTGGTTTGAGTTTGATACTGCTTTCATACTTGTACTATGTACGGGTATATGGGCATATGTTGGCTCTTACTAGTTATATATGGAGGTAGGTGTTGATCAAGATGGAATCTGTTCCTCTAAGTAAATAGGGATAAAATCCTATGTTCATTTAATTGTTCTTGATGTTTCAAGTTCCTTGCCAGGACAGATAGATTTATTCAGAAAAGAGTTTCTGATGAAAAAATCTTTTTAATCAAGAACTGAAATTAAAAGAGAACATCATATTCATAGCAAATGGGGTTTGACATAAACCATGACTTCAGCTTGAATTGGGATTTTGTAACAGAGAGATTCTAGTGTATGGTAACATATAATTATAGGTTCATTTAAGGTAAACCTTATTACTGATTAGGTGGCCATGGCATGCTATGCTAGGTGTTAGCCATGGTCTATAAGGTGCATAAAATGATTTAGAGAAATCATTTATGGTAAGAAAGAGTTCTGATGATATTAAGAGTTGATATCATGTCTCATTGCTAATTAGTGATGAGCTTAGTAAGTCACACACATACACAAGTAATCACCTAATTAAATATGATTTAATTAATTAATTAAAGAGTTTAATTGATTAATTAAATATGTTTGATTTGCAATTAGATTGCAAAGTCCCTAGCATAGCTTGAAACCAAATCTAGATTATTGGATGTATAGTATAAGTTAAATTTATATTTAAAGTATTTAAATATGAATTTAATTAATGAGAAATTAATTAATAGAGATTAATTAATTAATTTATATTTGATATAAATTGATTAGAAGAAGAGAAATAATTATTTTGGGTTGAGAACTCAAAATTAAGACACAGGGGCATTTTGGTCATTTCACAGGGTGACATGTGGCACCATGTGATGGTGACACATGACACTACACATAAGCTTGCCAAATATTTTTTAATCATATAAGATGATTAAAATTAAGATTAAATATAGGTTTGACACTTGGCACAATGTGATTGGGTCAATTAAACCTAGAACCAATCAGAGGGAGACATGTGGCAAGGGTTTTATGTGTTGACCTAGCTATATAAGTGTTGTTATGAAAAGAAAACAATACAACCAGCAGCTAATATCTTTGGTGCCGCCACCCAAGAAGCTCTCCCTTCTCTTCATCTTCTTCTCTCATCTATTCCAAGAGATTAGCAAACAATCTCTTGAATTAAAAATACTAGAAATTGTTTCTAGTGTCCTGTTTACATCTTTAATCTCTTAAAAGGCAAAACTTGATTTTCTAATTAATAGAAAAAGCTTTAGAAGCTGTTCAAGGGCTGCCATAGGTGAACTTGGTGTGGAAAAGCTAGAGGGACAACATCTGGTGTCCTAAAGACGCATCCCAAAGGTACAAATACGCTGCAGTGAATCAAAAGGTTAGTGTATTTGTTCTTGATTTAATCTAGGGTTCTAAAATTAATCTGATTAATTTTAAAATCTTAAATGGAAAATATAGATCCAAAAACATATTAAAAGAGTTTTAATATGTTATTTATCATTGAAATCAAATAGATAAAAATAAATCTTACATGATGCATGTGACCCTAGGTGAAAATTTTTGAATTCAATGGTATAAACTTGTGTTTTTCATGCTTTCGCTCCTTCAATAGGCCCATTAACTTTCACCTAGTTTGTCCTGAACCACATCGTACTGAGGGAGGTCGGCTCTTATACCATATGTAATGCCCTTTCCTGGCCCACTGGATAGTATTGTCTGCTTTGGCCTACTGGGTCTCACGACTTTATCCCTTGGACCCCTTTTTTGAGGTCCAAAAGTGTGCTATCCAAGTTAGAAGGCTTGTCACTTATATGACCCTTCACTTTTCCCCTCCCTTTTCGATGTGGGACTCGGTTCATTCCTTCCCCCCATTTGGACAAGGGCACCAGCGAGCCTTGCCCTTCTAGAGGACCACTCCAGCTGAGACCTTCCTTTTCCACATGTGGCCTATCCTCATATGCTGCAACCTTAGCGATTCGTGGTGTTCAATAGTTCATATCAATAATAAAAGGCACAGGTTCTATTTCTAGTTATTTTTTATATATTATCCCTTTAATAAAAAATTGATCAATATGCCTAGGTTCGATGGTGCATACATATATAAATATGTGTGTATATATCAATCCATTTAAGAAAATTAATTATAGACACAATATTGGAAAATTCATCATATTAAAAATTCATCTAAGATATAATTAGATTTATCATATCAACTTCAAGGTAAGCTACCATGGATATTGAATTATGGCATTCATGATATAAAATATCATTATACTCGTCCAATATGCAAACTCATACCCAGTTTCTGAAAAAACTTACATTGTTTAAATCTTTGATGAAGCAAGAAAACTTTTTTCTTGATTCAATCTATTGTGCTTCAAAATTCCGTTGGTGCTTCTCTCACAACTAGTCTCTAATCGTGGTTATAAAAGATATAGCTTCTGCTTCTAGTAGTTTTTGGTGTATTGTCTTTTTAATAACAAATTCATCAAGCTACCTAGATGGGATGGTGATCCTTATAATGAAGCCACATTTCCCATGGATCATACATCCCCAGATTGCGTATTCTTCATATTTAAGATTAAAGAGGGTCAATCATTGACTTAGTATATGTTGCATCGGTGACCAGAAGTGCAGAAAGTTGAAATTTAGTGTTCCCGGAAAATATAAAAATGGTATTTATCCATAGGAAAACTGGGAAGATGCATACATAATTAAATGGAAGGTTTTATACAGTTTCAAAAACTAGCCTAGTAAGTGTGTTTGATGTCAAGCTTTAGGAATGAAAACTTCTAACAGGCAGCAGCTCGCAGCTTCTATGTTATTGTCTCTTAGGAAAACCTATTCATGGTATGCAAATTCCAGTTATATTTTAGCTATTATGAGGTTATATATATATATATATATATATATATATATATATTTATCATGTTAATGTAATATTCTATTTTATGATAATGTAAAATATTATTTTAATATCTTATAAATAAAACTATTATCTATCAATAACTACTAAAATCATTTAGTCAATTCAATTGAAATAATATTTTAATCATTCACTACATTGCATATTAGTTATATGTATATAGTTTAGTTTAAAACCAACTAAAATGAATAATATAATATTTATTATTTATTTAGTGTATTTATAAACTGAATAAAATATAATTTGATAATAAAAATATTTAATTATACAGTCTAATTATGAAAAAAGATTATAGTAACACTTTTTCTAAAAAAAGTAATTTAATTAAGCTATCTAAAAAAGCTTAACACTATTATTAAGGTAATAGGTTTAGTACATATAAACAATGTATAAACAAATTGTCATGACCCGAACCCATGGGCTGGACCGGCGCTAGGACTTGAGTCGGTATAAAGCCTCTGAGGCCTGTAATAAGCCTTAATAATCCCAAATCCATAATCAGGGCCCAAAACTTAGGCTCATCATGTAAACAAAAGAAAATAAAATATTATATTATATTTTTATTCGGGTTAACCCAACCCAATAACTATAAAAATCTAAAGTCAGGGGAGCCCAGCTCAACGATGAATCAATCAATTATAAACTATTTAAATATCATGAAAATTTTCACTTATTGATATCAAAAACTTAAATTAATATAGTCTTCAACAAGGCCCATGCTACTGCTAACACATGCGGAGTTCTAGATTTCAAGTTTAGAAAATAATAAAACAAATCAATAACTACTGTTAAACCTGTGAGGGAGAAAGCAGATTACTCTGAAAAAGAACTCTTCCTATAGCCTGAAAAAAATAAGGAGAACAGGAGTGAGCGTTCGACTCATAGAGTAAGATATTGATTTTACATACAATTTCTATAACTATTTAATTCTAATGCGTCCTTAGAAATGAAATGCATCATCTTAATACAAACCAAGCACAACAAGTCAAATCACACCCAAGGCAATATGGAGCACTCACACATACATATATAAGGAGCTGATCCCCCTACTCAGATATTGATTTTATATACAATTTCTATAACTATCTAATTCTAATGCATCCTTAGAAATGAAATGCATCATCTTAATACAAACCAAGCAAAACAAGTTAAATCACACCCAAGGCAATCTGGAGCACTCACACATGCATATATAAGGAGCTGATCCCCCTACTCAGCTCTCTTAGTTCCAACCTCTACCAGCGAGATCAACTCAAAGCCAGACTTTCTCTTAATATCCAAATGCAGGGGTCAGCGAGATCAATTCAAAGTCATGCCTACCCTGACTTATCCATAATAAAGTTTGAGTCCCAGCGAGTCAAGCTCCAGCCGCGTCTACCCGTCCTACCCATATCCACATACACATCAATTCACACACACAACTCTAAATCTCCATAAAATAGCAACAATAGCAATGTCAACAAGTTACAAATGCAATAAAAGGTGTACCTAATATTTAACTATATACATATATATATAAGTGATGCATGAGCACGCTTTGAATAAATAATAATATTGAAATTATAAATAAAATCAATATCTACTCACAATACATCAGGGGCTATTGTGGCCGTTGGGTGAAGGAAAACAGTTGACCTCGATCACCTAAATAATTATATTATAAATTTATTAATAATAATTCAAAATAAGACTCTAAAGAGACAATAGACAACCTAATTTATGCTAAAAATCCGGCAGAGTTTTCCCCTATACCTTGGACCCACCCAACCTACAAAAAGATTCAAATAATGCTTTTAATTTACCAATTTCTACAATCACATCTCATCAACATCATATGGCCCCTCCTAGGCCCTCCAAATTAGACAATAGTAATAAACTTGAAAAATTATGTTTTAGTCCATATAATTGACATTTTACAAA
Organism: Hevea brasiliensis; assembly: GCF_030052815.1. Classification (NCBI taxonomy): domain Eukaryota; kingdom Viridiplantae; phylum Streptophyta; class Magnoliopsida; order Malpighiales; family Euphorbiaceae; genus Hevea; species Hevea brasiliensis. Next base: position 12,625,182 of record NC_079493.1, on the reverse strand, counting down.
AATCCACTCAAAAAAGCTATAAAAATTCTAAAATTTTGCCCCGCAGTCCTTAATAAGGTTATAAAGCTATTGCAAAAGGAATTATAATTTTCTAATCACCCAGGAATATTTTATAAATTTTTATTCAGAATATTACTCAATTTCATAAGTTTCTAATAGCTAACATATTCTTGATTCAACCCAATTCAACATTTTCATATTTAACTCTCTATTCTCAAGCTTCAACTAATCATATAAAATTTAAATACCATAAATTCAGATAATCTTATATGCCCATATGCTAAAAATCTAACTAAAATCCATATATATTATTCAAAAATATTCCACAATATCTCAAAAATTCAACAAACACCATATAATATCTCCAAATAATTTTACTTTTATCATATATTTTTCTTAGAATTTTTCTCCAATTTTTTCTATTTAAGAAACACTGCATTTAAGCACCACAGACTAAGAAATAAGGAAAATAATCTTACCCAAAGCTTATATGTGTCTCAAAAATTCTAAAAATTTATGAGGAAGCCTCTGAAATTTGAATCATCCCCAAAGCTCGCCGAAGCCATTGTCGGAACCATCGTGAACGGTGGTCGACCGTCGGTTGCTGGCCACATCTGCCTGAACTGGTCACACCAAAATGTTCCTCTCCTCCTCTTGAGTCCATAGGTGGTCTCTGATCATCGATCCAACGGTCGAATCGTCCTTGATTGGACAAAAAAGCTTGAAAAACCTGAAACTTCTCTCCTCCATTTCTCACTCATCCGACCTCCATTTACTGTAAAATTGATATCGAAAGAAAGCTCTCGAAACAAGCTTTCCAACGCCACCTGAATCGCCTCGATTAAATGTTGAATAAAGCCGAAATCGCGCCTGGAAGTTAGACCACCTACATTCACTTCTCTCTCTTTTATCTCTCTTGCCGCCGCCTCTAGTGGTTTTGGCCGCTGCTGGACGTCACCTGGAGTGTCGCCGGAGCTATGCCGTGCTAGATGGTGTCGCCTGTAGTGGTGGTTCGTCGGAAGAAGAGGGAAAGGGAGAGTGAGAGGTGAGAGAAGGTGAGATGATATAAATATTATATTAATATAAACCTAAAATATCTAATCCATTTTAATACTAAAATAATATAAAGTATGATATAATAAGATAATACAAATAAATATACTTAAGATTTTATTCTTCCTTAAATAATGAATTTAAGAATAATTTGAATAAAAATCTTAATATAATGAATAAAACAAATCAAAATTTCAATTAATATAATATTTACAATGTAAATGATACTATAATTAGAATTTTTATTCTTTAATAACCAATAGATTTCAATGCACTTGAAATAATGATAATAATTACTCAATCAACAATTAAACTAAAATATTACATCTAATATAACAAGTTTTATTAATATACTTTGCTCAAGCAATAATTTAACAAAAATTTAATTTAATACAATAATAAATAAAGCTTTTAAATTTAGTTTCAAAATAATAATAATAATAATAATAATAATAATAATAATAATAATAATAATAATAATAATAATAATAATAATAATAATAATAATATCATAAAATATGCCTAAATAATAAAATAATATGAGAAAAATTATATCTTTATAGAAAAGAAAATTCAGGTTGTTACATTCTTCCCCCCTTAAAAAAAATTCATCCTCGAATTTTAAATAAAAAGCACCAAGGAAAAGAATATGGTAATTCGTTGCTTCTCTGACTCTGCCGTAATGTCCTAGCTGTCATCATCACTCAGTAGCGGAACTCTTACCTCTAATTATTCGTTGGCCATTTTTCTGGCATCTTGAGTAGTCACTACACCTTCTCCATGCTTGACTTGATGCCTCTTAACTTCATTCAACCTTGGTGTTTACCTCTCTTTCATTGTGCCCTAACGCGTCTCTTGGTAACTTTAGTTCCCCCTCCTCTCTTTCTACAATTTCTGCTCCCTAAAGGTATGACTTATGTTCCTTATCCTATAATATCCTACGAGAAGCTTTCCTGTAGCACCTGTCAGAGGTATCTTATTCAAAATCTTTACTTGTCCTATGACCTCAATGGTCAACACTTGTACATTTTCTCAATCCTATGATACTTTGAATTCTCAATCTACTTTAAGTCATCACAAAGGTTCTTAGACCAACTCTTGTCTATCTTATGCATCGAGTTATATAGAGTTCCCTCTAAGGGCCAAGTGTACCATTTATCAACATTAGAAAGTGAACTGGGCCTCTTCTCTTATATGATAAAAGCGTTTATATTCTCTGACAACCCAGTCCATGTGACTTTATCATTTTCCTACTCCTCCTTTAGAATGGGAATATCTCGACTTCTTCCTAAAACTTCTTATTATGTGACGTACTTTCTAACACGTTGACACTTAAGTTGAGATTCCATGTAACGCCCTTGCTCCAACCACTAGAAGAATTATTCGCTTTGGCCCACCCCATCCTAAGACTCACGGCTTTTTTCCATAGGTGGAATGGAGAACTTCCCAGGAGGTCACCCATCCTAACATTTCTCTCAAGCGAGCACGCTTAACCCGTAGTTCTACCAACTCTCCAAGCCATTGCAAATAATTTATATTTTAAAAATTTAATAATTTCATAAAATATTTAAATTCTATTTTATTTAAAATAAAATATATAAAAATATAAATTTTATTATAAAAATATATATTTTATAATTAATTAAGTATTTATATAAACGAAGTCGGATAACGGATACCTAATATGTAAAATTCGAACCCATTGCCGGTATTATTCTTCAAACCCAAACCCATCCTAAACCTGATTATATGCTATCCAAACTCATCCTATTAAAATTCAGTCGAATCAAGTATCCACAAAAATTTGACCCGTTGTATCCTTAAAGATATTGCATATAAAAATAATGATAATTAACATGAAACTAAATAATAATTTATAAATTTTGAATAGTTTAATATGTGAATATCATAAAATATAAATATTTATTTAGATATATATTGTTCGTTATATAATAAATAATTAAAAATAAGTATAAAATTAATTCATTTAAAAATATATTAGAAAAATCTCTTCCTCCAGTATATACTAGACTTAAAAAATAATAAAATTTTAATATTAAAAATAAGAGAAAAGCTAAAGAATTGTGTTTGGATTATATATAATTAGAGATAAACAAAATAATACTTAATTTTTATTATAACTTTAGCCACTAAACTAAGGTAGGTGTGTGAAAATTTTTATTATAAATACTTTTGTGCATTATGAGTTAAACAAATTACATGTAATTAATTTTTTATATTATTTATATAATTTTATATTTTATATTATTTCAATTAATGAAATTATATGTAATGTAATATAAAATTGTAACACCCTTACATGCATAGCTATGTGTAATCTACTGTTTCAGTGACCGGTATTGGTCCAGACAATTAAGGGGGTTAGAACCACAATTAAGTTACCTCAAAAAGCTCTGAATGAAAATAAATAGTGATTACCAGATGGTAGAGTATAAATAAAAAAAACAAAGCATAAAAAGTTAAATGAGCCGAGGGTCACAGCGATGGGTGACCTTCCCGAGAAGTGATTGCGAGGTCAGTCCTAACCTTAATTTTGAACGAAAATTGTGACACCGCGGTCCTAAGGACTATTGCGAACCTAGTGGAAAAGAGAAAATCACAGAAAAAAGCTGATAAGTAGGTCAAATAATTAGGTCAGGACTTCGGAAGAAACGTCGAATTACTTGTAACCGGATCAAACCGGCGAGGGGCAAATTGGTCAATTCACCCCTAGAGGTGACTCCTGACCTAACTGTCCAATAAAATCGGAGAAATAAAAATTTCTAAATATAAAATTAAATTAAAGAACTATGAAAAAATTTAAAGAAAAAGAAAAAGGGAAAAGAAATGAATTTATTACATCATTAGAGTAACATCATGTATGATGTCAAAATGAAATTTAATTTAACCAAATTTTTTACCAAGTCAAATTAAGTATAATTAGACATAAAAAAATAAAAAAAAAATTAAAAGAGAAAAATTACTTCTTCTCTCCCAACTAGCCAGCCAAACCACGATTGTCATCCACCTCCATGGTTTCCTCCATTAACAAGCTTTTTAAGCTTGAATAACTTGGTTTTGTCCCATAAATTCTAATCCTAAACCCTCAAAAACTTCTAATTCACCATAGAAAAGAAGATTGAAGAAAAAGAAGAAAGGAGAAATTAAAGTATTTGAGCTAGTGGAAATTAAAAAATTGAGGTTAGTAATTTAAATTGAAATTTCTAGTTTGATGCATATGTTTCTAGTTAAGTTAACTTAGAATTTAAGTGAAAATTTAAACAAAACCATTATGGGGGACAACTTGAAAAATTAGGCCAGCATTAAGGGGGACTAAAATTGTTTGAATTTGATGGAATTAAAGTGGAAGAAAAGTTGAATTAAGTATGTAGAATAAGGTGATGTACTTTAATTTCATTAGTTGAATGAATTGTTTAAATTAGGGTTCTTGAGCTTTAGAAATTAGGGGAAAAATTGGAGGAAATGGTCAATTGATGAAAATGACCTTAATTGAGGTTAGAAATGGTCAATTGTAACCAATTGTGATGTGTTTGAATGAATAGAAATGAAATGCAATTCAGATTTATGAAGGGTCCCAATCTAGTAGTTTGACCTAGGTCCCTTTCAGGGACCAAAACTGAAATTTTACCTACCCAATTGGTGTGAGGCTAATTGGGAATGAAAATAGACTCTTAATGACACATTTTTCATTTAGAAACCATGCCCAGAAAATGACATTTAGATAGTGAACAATTAGGTCAAACCCAGATATTGTGCACCGCCACTTTACCAAAATGATCAAATGAACAGTGTTTGTTCATTTAGCCATAACTTGGGCTAGATAGGTCCAAATGACCTAATTTTTGTGGCATTGGAAAGGAATGACATAGCACTACAACTTTCATGGAGAACACCAACCCAAATTCTGCCCATAACCAAGTGAAATTGCCACCCAAATTTAGTTGCCCAAAACTGCCAGAACCAATAAAGTGCCTAGAAATTCTGGGTAACACCAATCCAGCCAGCCTTAGTTAAATGGCCATATCTTGGGTTACATAACTCCAAATGGAGTGATTCAAAAGGGGAATTAAAGCTAAGGCAATAAGGAACAACTTTTATGGGGAACACTTAGCCAAATTCTCACAGTAGCTAGACTAATGGAATAGTGAAAAATAGCGCACCAAAACTGAAAAATTGAATTTTCTCTTAGGAGACTTAGAAATTGAAATGGCAACCAAGGCCAACAAATTAGGCACTCAAAATGTGGTATGTGGGTGTAATGAGAATTGGTATACCTATTTAGTGTGGAAAAGTCAGCATTTTGACCTAATGGTTAAATGAATAGTAGCCACCATAATTAAGAACACAAAGAATTCAATTTATGAGATTATACAAGTAAAGTTTAAATGCAAATTTCAATTGTTAAAATTATAGTTAAACATAATTTGAATAAATATTGAAACATCTTAATTGTGTGTTTCAGTGGAAAAAGAGCCTTCCGAGGAAAGGAATCGACAGGAGTGAAATAAGGAAAGACTAATAATGAAGTCTGTGCACAATACTTTTTATATTTAATGCTTTTACTTGAAAATTTATTTGGATAAGTGGGTTGTGAACAAATCTGTGATTTTATGGCTTTGAAAAATTTATGTGAGAAAAGTTGTGTTGCCTATTTTAGAAATGGAGATTTGAAATGAAGTTTGTTTGATTGTTGCATAAATTATATTTGAACATTATAGTTTTAAATTGTTTTTGATTTATACTTGGCATGACAATTTCTTACTATGTTCCTCCTCCACTTGTGGGGTTGAGTTTGATATTTGATTATATTCCTTCTTATCTGGCTTGCCAGTCTGAGGTGAGTTTGGATGAGTACTCATTAGCTAGCTAGCCACCTCCCTCATTGATTTCGATTAGTGGGGTGAGTTTATATTGTCGTGGTGTACAACACGGCAAAGTTTGAAAATTTTGTGTCATGACCTAAGTGGTATTATTAATTTGCAACACTGTGTTTATTAAATTATTTGACCAAATTTGTGTTATATGAGCTTTGAAAATTGTGAAAAGAAATTGTGAATTATTTGAATTGTGATTTGTCAATAAATGTTTTATACATCGCATCTTAAATTTTTATTTTGCACTAATGAGTAAAATTTACTTAGCGATAGCTTAATTTTGCTGTCGCAGATAGGGAAAAGGGCATAGCAGCAGAGTGAGCTGCTACAGTAAGAGAGGAGCACAGTTTGAAAATTTTTGTACTGGTATTTGTTGATACCCTTGTAGTTTATTTTGATGTAATATGTTTAGTGTCATATGTATTAATGTAAAATTGACCAGTTGTACAGTAAATTGTAATAATATTATCTTTTGGATTTTTATGTATGTAAATTAAATTGTGAATGCAAATTATTTATTTTGAATGCAATGTGTATCAATTAATTTGAAATATTTGAGATGACCATTTTGTTTCGAATTGTGGAGATTGAGTTGAGTTGTGTTGGTTTGAGTTGTTTGGTGGTTGAAATTTGTGAAGCGCATTATTTGGAAGTGTTTTTCTGCAGGTCAAAATTTTTTGTTTTTCTTAATTACAGCCGGCACTCTGCCGAAATTTTTACAAGATTTGCGAAAAAATCCAAATGGTCAAAATTTTTACCTACACCTAAACTTCAAAGAAAAGTTTTTAATTCCTACCAAAAGTGTTCGCCACCTTTAAAAGAGTTAAAATTTATTTTAAAATCTCTTGTAGTGTATTTAATGGGTTATCGGTAGGCGAAGTTTGGTAATTCATTAAGTATACTACGGGATCATGTTATGCCTTACAGAGGGGTAAGGTGTGATATGTTTAGTGGTATCAGAGCATGGTTTTGAAATGAATTTTGACTATGCATGTGAATAATTCCTTTGATAAGTGCAACTGCTCAAGTGTCCTAAATTGATATATAAGACATATTTACATCATTAATATACACTAACGAAGGTTAACCTCCTTGTGTTTGATATCAGGGAGTATAAAATTTTTGAAAGCAGAATGGAAAAAGGGGATCATTCTGTAGAACAGTCTATTGAGGCTGAGGCACAAGGGGAAGCCCCAACACTCCACAACGTGAGTGGATCAGCCACTCTAGCTCCTCCTTAAGCATCGCAATTTCCTACTCATTTTGCACACTAGATGGCTACGCTGTTTCAACAAATGGCTGGGAATTTGCTAACACCAGCCCAGACACAAGCCCCTGCAGCACAACCACAGCCCCCAGCTCAGCAGTATGAGAAATTAATGAAGTTTGGGGCTATCGAGTTTAAAGGAACTGTGGATCCATTAGAAGCTGAGCATTGGTTGGAGAGAATGGAAAGGGTGTTTAAGAAGTTATACTGTACAGAGGAACTAAAGTTCGAGTACATTGTTTCTTTGTTACAAGGGGATGCTTATGAATGGTGGAAAACCATCCCCCACAGCTTAGTTGAGCCTCCAGTCCTCACCTAGTTAGATTTTTTGAGGGAATTTCGACAGAAGTGGGTCCCTGACACATATGTAGACATGAAGCTACAAGAATTCCTGAATTTAAAGCAAGGGGATAGACAATAGCAGAGTATGAGAGAGATTTCTCTCGATTGAGCCACTATGCCGAGAGCTTAGTTTCCACCCCTAGAGATCGGTGCAAGAGGTTTGAGGCCAGGTTAAGGCCTCGTTTGAGAATACGAGTTGTGGGGTTTAGACACCAGAATTTCTCTGAGTTGATTTCACAAGCCCTTGAAGCAGAAAGAATTGAGAATTAAGGAATAGTTAAAAAGAGTACAGAAGAGAAAGAGAAAACTGGAAAGACCACTGATCAAGTTCCTGATAGTGGGTCAGGAAAGAGAAAACACTTTGGAGGATCTAACTAACGCGAATTGGGTAGAGGTAGATCTTCTGGACAGAAACCACCCCGATCTGGACAGCAAACTCAGCGGACACCCATAAATGCACTGTCGGATTGACTTTGTGAAACTTGTGGTAAACCACATGGTGGGGTACGTTATAGAGCCATAGGAGCATGTTTTAATTGTGGAGGGACTGGTCATTTTGCTAAGGATTGTATAAGTCCACGCCATTCTGGATCATTTACTACATCAGAGGGATCAGCCCAAGTTTCAAGCCCGAAGAGTTCACCATCAGTTAGTAGAGTCAGAGGCAGAGGTAGGGGTAGTACACTTGAAAGTTAGAGTACTGTGAATCAATCAGAACAAGGTGATGCTTTGGCTAGAGTATACACTATGCGGCAGAGGGAAGAGGATGAAATTGTTGATATTGTTGCTGGTACTTTCTCAATTTGTTTTACTGAGATATATATATATATATATATATATATATATTGGTTGACTCGGGGTCTGCACACTTTTATATTAGTGCCAGCATTGTTTGCTTTTCTGTTGTCCCTTCTATAAAAATAAATTTTGATATGTTAGTGACTAGTCTTTTTGGAATTAGTTTTGGAAGAATTTGCTAGCGAGAGACATCTCCTAGAATGTGATAAATTATTGCATATCGATAGATAGAAGAGTTGTGAAAGTAAAAATTTTAACAGTTGGTTTAGATGTAACAAAGAAATGTTACGAATATTAGCAAGATTATAGACTAGAATTGTAATAGCCCGACCCACTAGTGATATTGTTCGCTCTGGGTTGAAGCCCTCACGGTTTTAAAACGCGTCATTAGGGGTTACGAACCGTCAACTTATAAACCCAGCATCTCTCCCGTGTTTTGCCGATGTGGGATTTGCCTAGGGTGTTACAATCCACCCCCCTTATGGGACTCAGCGTCCTCGCTGAGGTTTGTCCCACCATCGCCCAAGGTTGCACGAGGAGCGAGTCTAATACCACAAATGTAATGGCCCGGCCCACTAGTGATATTGTCTGCTCTGGGCCGAAGCCCTCACGGTTTTAAAGCGCGTCATTAGGGGTTACAAACCGCCAACTTATAAACCCAGCATCTCTCCCGTGTTTTGCCGATGTGGGATTTGCTTAGGGTGTTACAAGAATGGTCAGAGGACCAATGATTAGATAAATAATTCTAATATGACCACAATGGTCATACAATAAGGAAACATGAATTGAAATATTTGACAAAACGATAGTAAGAGAAGATTAGTGTTACACAAAACAAATTAAATGTTGTATTAGATTGTTAAAAGTTTTACATAAACTTAAAGAAAATAAGATTATATGATTATATAAAATGGAGAAAAACTAAGTTCTCACTCCATAGGACCACACAAGGTCCTAGAAAGAGTGGATTCATTAGCACACAAAATTGCTTACCTCTAAAAAGGTGAAATGAATTTAAATTCAACGTATGATAGGGAAACTCATAAAGATCTTAGCACATGCGGTGAAGCAGCTGAGAAATAAATGTATACATTTGGTTAAGGTGTTATGGATCATTATCCAGATTATGAAGCTACATGAAAATATATGAAAGACATGAGAAAATAAATGTATGACTATTTTAGGATGGATATTGGGTAAAATTTCGCAGACGAAATTTCTTTTAGGGGGGGGGGGGGGAGGAATTGTAACACCCCTATATGCATAGCCATGTGAAATTTACTGTTCCGGTGACCAGTGTCATTCCAGAGAATTAAGGAGATTAGAACCACAATTAAGTCACCTAGAAAAGCTCTGAATGAAAATAAATAGTGATTACCAGATGGTAAAGTATAAATAAGAAAAACAAATCATAAAAAGTTAAATGAGCCGAGAGTCACAGCGATGGGTGACCTTCCCGGGAAGTGACTGTGAGGTCAGTCCTAACCCTAATTTTGAATGGGAAATTGTGACACTGCAGTCCTAAGGACTATTGTGAACCTAGTGGAAAAGAGAAAATCACAGAAAAGAGCTGATAAGTAGGTCAAATAATTAGGTCAGGACTCCGAAAGAAACGCTGAATTACTTGCAACCGGATCAAACCGGCGAGGGACAAATTAGTCAATTCACCCCTAGAGGTGATTCCTGACCTAACTGTCCAATAAAATCGGAGAAATAAAAATTTTTGAATATAAAATTAAATTAAAGAACTATGGAAAAATTTAAAGAAAAAGAAAAAGGGAAAAGAAATGAATTTATTACATCATTAAAGTGACATCATGTATGATGTCAAAATGAAATTTAATTTATCCAAATTTTTGACCAAGTCAAATTAAGTATAATTAGACATAAATACATAAAAAAAAATTAAAAGAGAAAAAGCACTTCTTCTCTCCCAACCAGCCGGCCAAACCACCATTGTCATCCACCTCCATGGTTTCCTCCATTAACAAGCTTTTTAAGCTTGAATAACTTGGTTTTGTCCCATAAATTCCAACCCTAAACCCTCAAAAACTTCTAATTCACCATAGAAAAGAAGATTGAAGAAGAAGAAGAAAGGAGAAATTGAAGGATTTGAGCTAGTGGAAATTAAAAAATTGAGGTTAGTAATTTAAATTGAAATTTCTAGTTTGATGCATATGTTTCTAGTTAAGTTAACTTAGAATTTAAGTGAAAATTTGAACAAAACCATTATGGGGGACAACTTGTAAAATTCGGCCAGCATTAAGGGGGACTAAAATTGTTTGAATTTGATGAATTTAAAGTGGTAGAAAAGTTGAATTAAGTATGTAGAATAAGGTGATGCACTTTAATTTCATTAGTTGAATGAATTATTTAAATTAGGGTTCTTGAGCTTTAGAAATTAGGGGAAAAATTGGAGGAAATGGTCAATTCATGCAAATGACTTAATTGAGGTTAGAAATGGTCAATTGTGACCGATTGTGATGTGTTTGAATGAATAGAAATGAAATGCAATTCGGATTTGTGAAGGGTCTCAATTTGGCAGTTTGACCTAGGTCTCTTTAAGGGATCAAAACTAAAATTTTACCAACTAATTGGTGTGGGCCCAATCGGGAATGAAAATAGACTCTTAATGACACATTTTTCATTTAGAAACCATGCCCAGAAAATGACATTTAGATAGTGAACAATTAGGTCAAACTCAGATATTGTGCACTGCCACTTTACAAAATGATGAAATAAATAGTGTTTGCTCATTTGGCCATAACTTGGGCTAGATAGTTCCAAATGACCTGATTTTTGTGGCATTGGAAAGGTATGACATAGCACTACAACTTTCATGAAGAATACCAACCCAAATTCTGCCCATAACTAAGTGAAATTGCCACCCAAATTTAGTTGCCAAAAACTGCCAGAACCAATAAAGTGCCCAGAAATTATGGGTAACACTAATCCGGCTAGCCTTAGTTAAATGGCCATATCTTGGGCTACATAACTCCAAATGGAGTGATTCAAAAGGGGAATTAAAGCTAAGGCAATAAGGAACAACTTTTATGAGGAACACTTAGCCAAATTCTCACAGTAACTAGACCAATGGAACAGTGTAAAATAGGGCACCAAAACTGAAAAAATGAATTTTCTCTTAGGAGACTTAGAAATTGAAATGGTAACCAAGGCTAATAAATTAGATACTCAAAATGTGGTATGTGGGTGTAATGAGAATTGGTATACCTATTTAGTGTGAAAAAGTCAACATTTTGACCTAATAGTCAAATGAATAGTAACCACCATAATTAAGAATACAAAGAATTCAATTTATGAGATTATATAAGTAAAGTTTAAATGCAAATTTCGATCGTTAAAATTATGGTTAAACATAATTTGAATAAATATTGAAACATCTTAATTGTGTGCTTCAGTGGAAAAGGGCCTTCCGAGTAAAGGAATCGACGGGAGTGAAATAAGGAAAGACTAATTATGAGGTTTGTGCATAATACTTTTTATATTTAATGCTTTTACTTGAAAATTTATTTGGATAAGTGGGTTGTGAATAAATCTGTGATTTTATGGTTTTGAAAAATTTATGTGAGAAAAGTTGTGTTGCCTATTTTAAAAATGGAGATTTGAAATGAAGTTTTTTTGATTGTTGCATGAATTATATTTGAACATTATAGTTTTAAATTGTTTTTTATTCACACTTGGTATGGCAGTTTCTTACTATGTTCCTCCTCCACTTGTGGGGTTGAGTTTAATATTTGATTATATTCCTCCCTCTCTGGCTTGCCAGTCTGAGGTGAGTTTGGATGAGTACTCATTAGCTAGCTAGCCACCTCCCGCATTGATTTCGATTAGTAGGGTGAGTTTATATTGACGTGGTGTACAACACGGCAAAGTTTGGAAATTTTGTGTCATGACCTAAGTGGTATTATTGATTTGCAACACTGTGTTTATTAAATTGTTTGATCAAATTTATGTTATTTACAAGCAGTTCGACCGAGGCGAGTGTACTTAACAAGATCACGAATGAAGAAGATAATGGAAGATCAGGAACAAGTTCAGAACCTACAGGGACAAGTCTCCGAATTAAGAGATCAAGTCTCAGAGCTCATGAAACTGATGAAGGAGATATCCCAAAACAAGCCTCCATCAGAACCAAATTTGCCATTACCTCCCCCACTTCCTACAATAGTTGATTCACGCCAAGCTTCAACTTCTTTCACTTTTTAATCACCCATTCCGAATCCGACAATCACTGTCAATCCGACTCTCCCAAATAATGACTTACCTTTTTCCTATTACCCGACTGTCTCAAATGCTGAGTTACACCATTCTATCCCAATCCCTCCAGTCCAACCTGACCTTTATTTCCCAACTGGGGCAATAGCTCATGCAGTAGGAGGGGAAAGTAAAACAAAAGAGAATGAGAAGTTATCCGCTCTAGAAGAGAGATTAAGAGCAATTAAGGGACTGAATATGTACGGCTCAGTAGATGTATCGTCGCTGAGATTGGTACCAGACGTGGTGGTGCCATCAAAGTTTAAAGTTCTGGATTTCGACAAATATACTGAAAATTCAGAACCTCGCATCCATCTGGCAACTTACATTGCCAAGATGTCAGCCCTTATAGAAGATGTCAGCCCTTATAGAAGATGACAGACTTCTAGTCCACTTCTTCCACGAGAGTCTCTCCGGGGCAGCCCTGAGATGGTGCATTCAATTGGATAGAAGCAAACTGTGCTCTTGGAAGGATTTGGCCGACGCTTTCCTGAAACAGTACAAATTTAACTGTGACCTCCAAAATCTGGTGCAGAGAGAGAGGGAAAGCTTTAAAGAGTATGCTCAGAGATGGAGAGAGAAAGCAGCACAGGTATATCCTCCAGTTACTGACAATGAACTCTACTCCCTGTTCATTGAAACATTAAAAGCTCCCTATTTCAATCTGATGATTGGAAACACCTCCAACAGCTTTTCAGATATAATCCAAGCCGATGAAAGAATTGAAGCTATCCTTAGGATAGGACGGTTGCAGGAGTTTACTGAAAACGTAACACCCTCCCTGTAGCAACTCCGTACATTCTACTGTTCCGGTGACCAGTGTCGGTCCGGATAGCTACAACGTCCGGAAAAATATTTAAACTAAAGTGAGGAACCATAATTAACTCAAATATTAATAAGAAAAATTTAGGAAAAATTTTAGAAACAAAATACAACCAAGTTAAATGAGCCGGTGCCCTAGCGATGGGTAACCTAGTGGGAAGTTGCGGTTCTCGCAACTAGGAGCCCTAGACCCAAGGAAAAATTCATAAAATAATTTTTGGAACTCCAGAGAAGGGTCATTGAGGTTCCTATGGCATTAGAATGTCAAGAAAATGCTTAGAAAAATTTTTCAATCTGTACAGACAATTTTGGTCTGTTAAACCCAACGGAGGGCATTTTGGCCATTTCATCTTCAGAAATGATTTTTAGCCGACTTGTTCAGTTAAGTAAATAATTATTATGACATAAAATGTGAATAAATATTGCTAAAAATTAAATTGAAAATGAGTAGAGAAGAAAAGAAGAGAAAAATGAGATTAAATGACAATTTTGACATCACATGATGTCATCAACCCTTTCCCCACCAATCACAATTAAGCTACCTTATTACAAGGGGATAATTGAGATAAAAATACACAAAAGCAATCAGCAGCCATCACTTTCCTTCAACCAGCCGTTTCCTCTCTTCCCACCCAAAACCACCATTGAAGCTCCACCAAAGCTTCATTTCACACCAAATCTCACCTTGAAACCACCACTTAGCTTCATAAAAAATTAACCTAGCAACTTGAACATCCTCTAGGTAGCCAAAAGAGGAAGAAAAAAAGAAGTTTGGGTAGCTTGAAATTCTGCTCCATTCAAAGTTAGTATCCAATCTTTGTTCCTTTTACTTTAATTCATGTCTAAGTGCATGAATTGTGTAGGAAATGCAAGAAAATAAAATAAACAAGTGTGTGTGTCCACCCTACAATTTTGGCAGCTAGGGCTAGCTAGGGTTTGATGATTTTGCTTGTTAGAAAAATGGTTATGAGCAACCTTTGGTAGTGGATGAGGGATTGAACATAATTGAGTACATGAAATGCAAGAATTGTGCATGTGTGAAATGAAAAAAAAAAATTGGACACTTGAACAATTCTAGGGTTTGCTCATGTGATGGTTCATTAACCTTGTAATGGTCAATTAGTGACCATTTGAATATGTATGATGAGGAAATGAAGTGAGTTGAGGCTTGGCATTTGTGTAAGGGTGAGCTACCTTGGCTGACCTGCAGGACTGAGTATGAGTCCAGCAGGTTTGGGTAGTTATAAATGGAATTGTAGAGGTTCAATTGGTGCAAGGCCAATTGGAAATGAAACTAGACATATAATGGCACAACTTTGGTATAGAAACCTTGCCTAGAAAACCAAACCAAGTTGACCTAAAAATTGCCCTAATCTGGGTGACCTGCATTCTGCCTGGGCAAAATGACCAAATGAATAGTGTTTATTCATTTGGTCATAACTCAGTGTAGAAAGGTCCAATTGACTTGAAATTTTACCAGCAGAAAGCTGAGACATAGACCTATAACTTTCATGGAGAACACAAATCTAAATTTTGACCATAACCTAGTCAAATTGCCAACCAAACTTAGGTTACCAAATTTGGCAGAACCAGTTTTGCCCAGAATTTTGGATTCTGTCCAATCCAGCCAGTTATGGTGTTTAGACCATAACTTGAGCTACAAAACTCCAAATGGAGTGATTCAAAAAAAGAAATGTAACTAGACAAAATAAGGAACAACTTTCATGAGGGCAAATTTGCCAAATTCCTACTATATAAATGACCAATGGAACAGTAAATATGAGGCTTGAAATTTGAAAATTTTGAATACCTAATACTAAGCTTAGAAATGGTATTGGCAACCAATACCAACAATTTTAGAATGCAAAATGTGGTATGTTGGGAGTGTTAGAACCAATGTACCTATTATCTATGCAAAAGTCAACATTTTAGTTGACTAATGAAATGAATAGTAACACCTAAACTTAAATTTCAAGAATTGTAAAGTTTAAAAGTGTAACATGCCCTAGTACACCTAGCAAGATTGGTTTGGATAGGTTGGCATACCAATATGGTTTAGTTAGCAGTACTGCACATGGCATTATGCCATTCTGTGATTTTATGGCTTTTAGCCATTCTGACATTGTATTGATACTTGGCCTTGTGCCTAATGTTATTACAGCTTATTAGCTACTCTGTTGCACACTGGGAGATGCATATGTGACCGATGGTGTGACGGCCTGAGGTACTAGATACCCAATGCCAGTTTACCCATTTATCCAGTCCAGTCATCCAGTATAGGTTACTTGGGCGAACAGAAAAATGGAAGTGGATAAATTTAATGAAACTATGAATATAACAAGTACAAAATAAATAAAATTATTAACAATGATCAAAAAATTGTCTGCATAAGACATCAGGACATGCACTGCATATTTATTTTATGTTATTTCTTTTTATTTTATTATTGGCACCACTAAGCATTATTACTTAGCGCGTTGCTTTTTGCCATGCGTAGGTTCTGGAGAGACCGACCGAGAGTCCGATGAGACCACGATCGGGTGAGATCTTCTGCGACTCTGCATAGTGTCCGCTACCACCACATCAGTGCATTGGTAGGACACTAGGTTTTATTTTGGTATTTTGTAATTAACTTTTATTTTTTCATGTGTAATTAAGACTTATGTAATGTATTTTAGTATTAATGTAAATAGTGGAAATTATGTTTATGAATGAAAAAGTGAATATGTATTGATGACTTTTACATGAATATCATATGAAATGAATGTTTGAGAAATGGAAATGTTGTTGAAAAATATTGAGATTTTGTTGATGAAATGGAAATTAAAGTGCTAAAAATTAAAATCAACTTGGATCAAGGAACCAGAGGTTTATGACAGGAAATTAAAATACTGAAAATTGAAATCAACTTAGATTAAGGAACCAGAGGTTGATAGTTGGAAATTAAAGTGCTAAAAATTAAAATCAACTTGGATCAAGGAACCAGAGGTTGATGACAGGAAATTAAAATACTGAAAATTGAAATCAACTTAGATTAAGGAGCCAGAGGTTGATAGCTGAAAATTAAAGTGCTAAAAATTAAAATCAACTTAGATCAAGGAACCAGAGGTTGATAACATAAACTTTAAATGCTGAAAATTAAAATCAACTTAAATCAAGGAACCAGAGGTTGATAGCAAGAAATTAAAATCAACTTAAATCAAGGAACCAGAGGTTGATAGCTGGAAATTAAAATGCTGAAAATTAAAATCAACTTAGATCAAGGAACCAGAGGTTGATAACATAAAATTCAAATGCTGGAAATTAAAATGCTGACGAAGCAAGGCTAACCTGACCCGAGAAGTTCTTCCGCGTTGAAGTGTACTTAATAGGATCCCAAGGATAAACGATTAATGGAGGACGAGTCCCAAGACTTAACCTACAACTTTCCTTTTCTTATTCACTTCCTAGGATGCCCTTTCTGTTCTCGACTTCCTTCTTATTTTGCTAGAAGCGCCCTTGCGGGTTTTCACTTTTCCCTCCGCATTTTTTACTAGAAGCGCCCTTCCGGGTTTTCAGCCCTAGTTTATTTTATTTTATTTTTTTTTGGTATTGAGCCTTTCCTGCAAATCCCATAGCAAAGTACATGAGGTTATCAATATTCAAATCCTAATCTTATGACAAAGTTTTAAAGATTAACAGCGCATGTGTAAAAGAAAGATAAAATTAGAGTGTGGGTGAATGAATGACTTCATTATGGCTTGAAAATAAAGGTATAGTTTCAAAGAAAAAGGGTACAAGAATGGATCTCATAGATTCCTTATAGTTAACTTTGAAGTCCCTTAACTACCATTATTTCAAGTATCCTATTGACGAACATTCGTGCCGTGGTGACTTATTTCCTTTCCTGGTCTTGTGCTCCCTTCCTTATTTATCCATTCTCTGGTTCTAGGGGCACCCTTTCGAGTTTTCACCCATAGATTTTTATCTTTATTTCACTTGCTTTTCCAGGATCCCTTTTCGGGTTTTCATCCTTCCCTCATTTTGCAAAAAGCGCCCTTGCGGGTTTTCGCCCTCTTTCGCACATTTTGCTAGGAGTGCCCTTTCGGGTTTTCACCTCTACTTTATTTTATTTTATTTTTTTTAGGCATAATACCTTTTAATAGCATCTGTATTCACGAGTCTTGGGAATTCTTCACCATCCATTTGGGTCAAGATCAGTGCACCACCAGAAAATGCCTTTTTAACTAGATAGGGTCCCTCATAAGTTGGCGACCATTTGCCCCTGGCATCATTTTGGTTCGGAAGAATCTTTTTCAAAACTAGATCTCCCGGATAGAATTCGCGTAAGCGAACGCCTTTGTTAAATGCCCTAACCATTCTTCTTTGATACAATTGCCCATGACACACTGCTGCTAGCCTTTTCTCATCCAGTAAATTCAATTGGTCCAGCCTTGACTGGATCCATTCTGACTCATCGATTCCTGATTCTTTCAGAATTCTCAGGGAAGGAATTTCTACCTCGATAGGCAAAACAGCCTCCATTCCGTAAACCAGTGAGTATGGAGTTGCCCTAGTTGATGTTCTTACGGAGGTCAGATAAGCATGAAGGGCAAAGGGAAGCATATCATGCCAATCTCTATAGGTGACGGTCATTTTCCGGATTATTTTCTTAAGGTTTTTGTTAGCGGCTTCTACCGCTCCATTCATTTGGGGACGATATGGCGAAGAATTGAGATGTCAGATTTTGTACTGGTCATATAAACTTCGGACCTTCGGACCATTCAAATTCTTGGCATTGTCAGTGATGATTTCGCTGGGGAGGCCATGTCGGCAGATGACATTTTTTCGGAGAAAATTGAGGAATGTATTCTGCGTGATGTGGGCATATGACATCGCTTCAACCCATTTAGAAAAGTAATCAATGCTTACCAAGATGAACCTATGCCCATTGGATGCCTTGGGATTAATGGGACCAATTACGTTGATGCCCCACATTGCGAAAGGCAAGGTGAGACGAGATTGAACAATTGATGAGGCAGAACATTTATCGGATCCACATAGATTTGACATTTATGACACTTCCGAAAGTACTCGATGTAGTCTTTCTCCATAGTAATCCAGAAGTATCCCCGTCTCATGATTTGCTTGGCCATCATATGTCCATTAGCGTGGGTTGCGCAATTTCCCTCATGAGTCTCAAAAAGGATCCTCCTTGCTTCTTTCGCATCTACGCATCTCAACAATTCGCTAGTGGAGTGCCTTTTGTATAGAATTTCACCGCTGGGGAAATATCCCAAAGCTAATCTCCTGATCATTCTCTTTTTGTTTCTGCTTGCTCCCAGGGGGTATTCCCTGGTTTTGATGTAGACCTGAATATCATGGTACCAGGGTTTGCCATCGATATCTTCCTCGACCATGAAATAGTAGCTGGCTCACCCCTTGCTTTGATCTGCAATATCTGAGTCATCTGCCCATCTTCCATTTGAGCCATGATAGCCAGAGTGGCTAGGGCATCCGCTAATTGATTCTTGTCCCGACTGAAGTGAGTGAAAGAAATTTCTTCAAATTTCTTGATCAATTCTAGTAGGTATTTTTGATATGGGATCAGCTTCAGGTCCTTGGTTTGCCATTCTTCCTTGACTTGATAAATGATCAAGGCCGAATCTCCATACACCTCTAACTTTCTAACTTTCATTTCGATGGCAGCCTGTAAACCCATCACACAGGCTTCGTATTCTACGACGTTATTTGTGCAGTCAAATCTTAACTTGATAGCTATCGGGAAGTGTTTTCCATCAGGGGATACCAACACAACTCTGATCCCATTACTAGACAAATTGACAGCTCCGTCAAAATACATTTCCCATACATCAGCCGATTCCTTATCTTCGCCGCCGACCTTATTAACATGCTCATCAGGGAATTCGAAATCTAAGGCTTCATAATCTTGGATACGATTTTCTGCTAGGAGATCAGCAATTACGCTCCCTTTTACCGCTTTTCTGATCATATAGACAATGTCATATTGAGAGAGTATGACTTGCCATTTTGCTATCCTCCCTGGCATGAATGGGCTTTCAAATACATACTTGATGGGATCCATCCGGGAGATGAGCTATGTCTTATGATTCAACATGTAATGTTTAAGCCGATTCGCTGTCTAGGCCAACGCGCAACAAGTTTTCTCTAGGAATGAGTACCTCGTCTCGCAATCATTGAATTTCTTACTCAAGTAATAAATAGCCCTCTCCTTTTGACCTGTGTCATCATGCTGCCCCAGAACACACCCCATCGAGCTCTGTTGAACTGCCATGTACAGAATCAACGGCCTTTCTGCTACTGGAGGGACCAATATTGGCGGATTTGACAGGTACTGTTTAATTTTCTTGAAAGCCTCCTGACAAACTTGGTCCCATCGAGTAGTGTTGTTCTTTCTGAGTAACTTAAAGATGGGCTTAGCTTTAGCGGTGAGGTTAGAAATAAATCTCGAGATGTAGTTCAGCTTCCCCAGGAAACTGCGCACCTCCCTTTCTGTCTTTGGGGATGGCATTCCTTGAATGGCTCTAACTTTGTCTGGATCCACTTCTATTCCCTTCTCACTCACTATGAATCCCAATAGCTTTCCAGATCTAGCTCCAAACACACACTTGGCTGGGTTCAATTTCAGCTGATACTTCCTGAGTCTTTCGAATACTTTCCTCAGCACTTGTACATGACTTTCTCCCTCTCTGGACTTGATGATCATATCATCCACATACACCTCTACTTCTTTGTGTAACTTATCATGGAATAATGTGACCATAGCGCGTTGGTAGGTAGCTCCAGCATTATTTAACCCAAATGGCGTGACCCGATAACAGAATACCCCACACTGAGTGATAAAAGTAGTTTTCTCTTTGTCTTCTTCATCCATGGGGATTTGGTTGTACCCGGATGCCCCGTCAATGCACGAACATCTACCCAATCCCGCAGCATTGTCTACTAACACGTCTATGTGTGGGAGAGGGAAATCATCCTTCAAGCTCGCTTTATTGAAGTCCCTGTAATCAACACATACCCTGACTCTCCCGTCCTTCTTCATTACTGGGACAACATTAGCTATCGACTGAGGGTACTTGACCACTTTTAGAAATCCAGCATCATACTGTTTTTGACTTCATCCCTAAATTTGAGCAGGGTGTCGGGATTCATCCTTCTTAACTTCTGTTTTACTGGAATCGTCCCGAGAATTAGGGAAATCTTGTGTGTCACTATTTAAGGGTCTAATCCAGTCATATCATCGTAGCTCCATGAAAATACATCTAAGAATTCTTTGAGCAAACTGACCATATCTTCTAATTCTCCACTTCCCACAATCATAAGTTCCCTCTTTATTTCTTCAGTCCCTAGATTTATGGCGTGCGTTTTGTCCCTGCAAGGCACCAGGGAAGGTTTGTCTCCTTCACCCCATACTTCTATAGGTTCATCTTCAGAATCACTTGAAGCAATGGCAGTTATATGGGAGTTTCAAAGTTAACATAAGGAACTTCTGAGTCAATTGAATTATTATATGTGAATTGGTTAATGGTCCTGGAGAAATGAAAGTGGAGTATATTAAAAAAAATGGCTTATCAAAAGAAAAAGAGAATTGGACACAAAATGCGCTTAGTTAATGCATTAATACTTTAATCATAAGAAAAGGGTTCATTTACAGCATTAAGTCCACTTGTCACCATGGACAAAATGATCAAGTGTTGATAACAAAATGTACTTTAATCGAGATTGAGCACAGGAAGGTCTTCTGCTTCCTAATTATCCAACTCTTGCCCCTCAGCCATTGGGGAGATCAGGGCTTCATATAGGGAGTCTAGTTATATGACGTCAATGGATGGCTCTTCGGGAAATTCTTCACCTTCCTCCAGATTCTCAATGGCCGATTTGGTGAAAACATCTGTGATTTTCAGGACAACTTTCATTTTCCTGATTCTCTGGTCAAACCTTTGATCTCGGAGCGTGTTCCTCATCCAGAATCGCCCATCCATGAGTGCATCCTCCTCATATCCTAGGCCGAAGTGCCCAATCTTCTGAATAGTTGGTATGGGTTCAACAATACCCTGTAAAGTAGTGCCCAATCCCTTGCCCTTTTCGTATCTGCTCTTAAGCATTACCTTTGCAACCATAGTCATAGCCCCTTCTTCTCTCACAGTAGCTTCTTGCAACTCTAGTGCCTGGAAAGAACTTTCCAAGGACTTTTCAGTTGTTTCCACGTAAGGGACTGATTGCGGCTTAGTGACCAGCATGGCTTCTTCCCCTCTTACTGTGATGATCCTGCCGCCCATGATGTATTTAATTCTCTGGTACAGGGTCAAAGGTACGGCATTTGCTGATTGGATCCAGGGTCTCCCTAGCAGCATGGTGTATGCAGGTTCAATGTCTATCACCTGGAATGTGACATTGAAAGCGCATGCCCCAATTTGGAGTGGCAAATCGATGTCTCCAAGTACCTCTCTCTTGGTACCATCAAGGGCTCTTGCCACCATAGCACTCTGGCAGATATTTGATGAGTCAATTGGTAGTTTGGCTAAGGTGGCATTGGGTAAGACATTAAGAGCAGATCCGTTATCAATCAAGACTTTGGCAACTATGCACCCTTTACATTTGGCTGTCACGTGCAAAGCTTTAGTGTGCTTCAAGCCAGCCGGGTCTATCTCTTCTTCCGAGAAAGTGATGAAATTGGATGCTTGTATTTGCCCAACTATTTTCTCAAATTGCCCCAGTGTGATATCGGGGTTGACAAAGGCATGATCCAGAATCTTTTGTAGGGCTTGGTGATGCACTTCCGAGCTCAGAATCAGTGACAACAACGAAATTCGGGCAGGCGTCTTCCTCAGTTGTTCAACAACATCGTATTCACTTTGCTTCATTATTTGAAGCAACAGCTCCTCTTCTCCACTTGGTTCAGTAGGTTCTCCTTTCTCAACTTTCTCAACCTCCTCCTCCGCGTTCTCTTGTGACTCTCCTATTTTTGCTTTCCCCTTCTTCTTTTCCCTTTCTTCATTCTCGTAACATCTCCCACTTCGGGTTATAAATTCTACCTCTTGCTCTGGCGGGGAGGAGTTACTGGTTATTTCTGGGTTTGATTGGGGAGTAGCATTATTGGATGGTACAGTGTAAGTCATTTTAAAATGCTCATGAGGAGCAAAGCACGGACTGGGAGGAGTGATTGATTGAACTTGAGCCTGGTTGAGGGTAGGAGTTGGAGTGCTGCCGGATGCGCTTTGAGTAAATACTTGGAGATTGTAATTCCAAGGTATTGCGTGGGTGTTGGTGACTGGGAGTTGAGGCGGGGTTCGGATGACTGTTATTGGTGGTGGTGGTGTTGGTGTGCTGGGGGCAGAAAAGGTTAATCTGGGATGGGGAGTGGAGGCATTCTGGCCGAACCTGATTGTGTTCACTTCACCTTCCAACCTCAATCTTTGCTGACATCTCAAAGTTTTGAGTGACAGTATCCTTCGGACTTCTTGTTTGAACTCCTCACAGTTTTGCAGCTCGTGGTTAGCCGCTCCTCTGTGATAGGGGCATCCTGTATCATCTTCATACCCTGGTGTTTGAGGGCAGAGGTAACCTTCCCTCACTGCCATTACAAAAATTTCCTCAAAGTGAGGAATCAATTGATTTACCTCTATGGTTGACCTTTCTTCTTCGGAGTCTATCATATTTATGCCATTGACCGTACCATGATTGGGCAATGGGTTTGAAGTGACATTGGGGAGAGAACTATTTCCTTCAATCTTCAATCACCCATTTCTGATCAGGGCCTGTATTCTTCCCCTAAGAGCTCTACAATTATCAGTCGAGTGCCCCTCCATGATATTCACATCGGGCATTGGCATCATACCACCTGGGATATGGTGGCTGAATCAGATGAAGGGGGATCGGCACTATCTGATTTATACCGAGGAGGTATCGGTAAATTTTGCTGAGTGGGAGGGGAGAGGTGGATCAGGATTTCTCTGCGGTCTAGGATTATTTTGGGGAGGAGGTGGTCTTGGTTGAACAGGTTGAGGAGGCAGTCTAGGTTGGTAAGCTACTTGCAGTAGATACTGTGGGTGTGGGTGAGGATAATTTGGAAAAGGAGATGGAATGTTAGCTATTGTCGGGCCATGAGTAGGAGGATATGGCAGAAAATTATTCTAAGAGAAAGGAGGTTGGGTTTGTTAGGTGATGGAGTGCACATCTCCTTCTTTCTTCTTACCAAAGCTGGTGGTCTTTTTTGCAGTATTTTCAGTCAACTCCTGCAACCGTCCTATCCTGAGGTTAGCTTCAATTCTTTCACCAGCTTGGATTTTATATGAAAAGCTATTGGAGGTGTTTCCAATCATCAGATTGAAATACAGAGCTTTTAATGTTTCAATGAATAGGAAGCAGAGTTCATTGTCAGTAACTGGAGGATACACCTTCGCTGCTTTCTCTCCCCATCTCTGGGCATACTCTTTAAAGCTTTCCCTCTCTCTCTGCACCAGATTTTGGAGGTCTCTTCTTGTGGGGGCGACGTCACAGTTAAATTTGTACTGTTTCAGGAAAGCGTCGGGCAAATCCTTCCAGGAGCCTAGTTTGCTCCTATCCAGTTGAATGCACCATCTCAGGGTTGCCCCAGAGAGACTCTCGTGGAAGAAGTGGACTAGAAGTCTGTCATCTTCTGTAAGGGCTGACTTCTTGGCGATGTAAGTTGCCAGATGGATGCGAGGATCTGAATTTCTGGTATATTTGTCGTAATCCGGAACTTTGAACTTTTGTGGCACCACCACGTCTGGTACCAATCTCAGCAACGATACATCTACTGAACCATACATATTCAGTCCCTCAATTGCTCTTAATCTCTCTTCTAGAGTGGATAACTTCTCATTCTCTTTTGTTTTACTTTCCCCTCCTACTGCATGACCTATTCCCCCAGTTGGGAAATAAGGGGCAGGTTGGACTGGAGGGATTGGGATAGAATGGTGTAACTCGGCATTTGAGACAGTCGGGTAATAGGAAAAAGGTAAGTCATTATTTGGGAGAGTCGAATTGATAGTGATTGTCGAATCCAGAATGGGTGGTTGAAAAGTGAAAGAGGATGAAGCTTAGTGTGAATCAACCGTTGTAGGAAATGGGGGAGGTAATGGCAAATTTGGTTCTGATAGAGGCTTGTTTTGGGATATCTCCTTCATCAGTTTCGTGAGCTCTGAGACTTGATCTCTTAATTCAGAGACTTGTCCCTGTAGGTTCTAGACTTGTTCCTGATCTTCCTTTATCTTCTTCGTTCGTGATCTTGTTAAGTACACTCGCGTCGATCGAACTGCTTGTTCGGTCAGGCTTGCTTTACTTGAAGCAATGTTGATTTCCTGTGGGAGAAATCATTAAATGAATTTCAAATTTTGTTAAAAAAAACTAAAGGTCCTAATTTGGACAAAGGATACGGTGGCATTTAAAAGCCAGGAAGGGGATCTGTAGAAGGATAATTGCATCAATTTCATTTTGGCATCGCTCGATAGTCTAACGGTGAATGACTGGATCGAATGCGAGTCTATGATACTTGTCCATTATGGCACATTCATCTTTTCGCATAACCCTAGCGAGGATAGTTCCTATGGGAGTCATACTATTCATTCACAATTTTGCTAAACAATGGCCCAAAGTGATTTTATTAATCGAATAGTTCATACATAGCATTCTTTAAACTAGCCTAGGCTGAGGGAGATTTTTTAGAATGCAATGACATCTTCTGAGATACTCATAGAGTCTGTCTTCTTGTCTAGTGGGGTTGAATGTTCTCAAGGCATATTCAAATTCTGGCAAGAGCTCTTGTTTCCCTTGTGCTATCATTCTTTCTAGCTGGTCAACATTTTCTCTCAGCTCTTGATGGAGGGTAGCTTGTCTTTCTTTTTCTTTTCTTTCTTTAGAATACTCTTTCAGAATATCATTGATAAGCCGTGCTTGCTCCTTTAGTTCGAGCTTCTTCCTTTTGCCTTCTTGTTTATACTCTTCCATGAGTATCTCTTGGTATTTCATTTTCTCTTGCAATTCGTCATTTTGAACTCCTGCCTCCCTTATTGTGCCTTGGAGGGAGATCTTTTCCCTTTCCCGCCGTGTTTCTTGTTTCTCGAATTCTGCCTTTTCTGTCATTGCCTCTTCCCTGAGCCTTTTTACCTCCCTTTTGAGAATTTGTTGTCGGTCCTTCAACTGCCTTATCCGTTCTAGTAATTGCTGGTTCTCAGTATTCGATCTTTGCAGAGAGCTGACCAAACGAGTATTAGTTTCTTCTGAAAGAGTGTTTTGATGGGGAATACAACCTTCAGGTTCTGTTGGCTTGGCAGTTGGGTATCCTTGATCCGTGCTGGCCTTCCATCTAAGGTAATCTCCCGTGGCACCCGGCCCTTCAGGTGATCTTTCAATCATAGTGATGCTCTCCCAGGATTTGCGGAATGCTTTCAATTCTTCCTCGCTGCTGAGCTTATGATAGAAATGACCTTGATGGTATTCTTCAACACTGAGCATGGATTGGGTTGAACCGAACTACCTCATTACCAATGCCGGGGCGTAACTCGCGTATCCGGTCACTCCGATCAAAGATATCGAATGATTACTCCCCGTACTGAACAAAATAGGTTGACCCAATGTCCACAATTTCCTCCAGTAGTAGTTGTGACTGTTAAAGCTTAGAATCTGCTTTTGCCACTGCAGCTCGTTCTTTGGACTGATTGCTAATCTAGCCATTTTCTCAATAAGAGGCTGGTCAGGATACCAAGTTAATCCCTTTGTCTCCAGAGGGCACATGTGACTGAGGATCCAGAGGTGTAACAATTGAGAACAACACTTAATAGATCCCCTGCCTTGTCGTCGATAATAAGTAAGAGTCAATAGGGTCTCTGCAAGGATTGCCTGTATTGGGTTGACCTTTTGCTTTTCTACTACCCAGAACATCTCCGTGCCACTGCAAGTTATAATTCCTAAAGGCCTGGGAAATAAGATCAGGCCGTAAATCCCCAGAGCTAATGTCATCGAAGCCTGTTCCCATTGTCTGTTTTGAATGTGCAGATCCAAATGTTTTTGGACGTAAGTCCAATACCACCCACGTGTGTTTCCTTTGACAGTTTCTTTTTCTTTTGCTTCCTCTGTGGAGACCCCTAATATATGTGCGAACCATTTCCAAGTCTGCCTATGCTCGAGGTGTAGGTAGATCCGATTCTGCGCCACATAAGGGATCTCTAGTAGTGCCTAATATTCTTCCATAGTCGGGGTCGTATCAATGTCATTAAAGGAGAACACTCCATACTTGGGATTCCAAATTGACAGTATGGCTTTTATCGTTGGAACTTGGACTCTGACCCGTATCAAGGTTGCAATCCTTCCATATTTTTCCTCGAATTTTGCCTTGACGTGATCGGGAAGCGATTTCCAACTACTGGATAGACCCTCGAGACCGGTCATTCTGACTTTGACCTTGCTTGGGTCTAACGGAGGTAACAGGCTAGTATCTGCCCCGGTGACATCACTTTGTGGGGACTCCGAACAATGAGGCGGTCCGGACCATGGTCTAGCGTTCTGTTCTTATCTAGGAATTCTTCTGTTGACTAACTCGAGGATGCCATGTTAAAATTGATGTTTATCCTTTTACAGACTCTAATTTTGTGATGCTTGTGGAGAAAACTCGTTAGCGGGACAAATTCGGGTAATCTTGAATTACACCGTAGGTGGAGCGATACCTACACATCTTTCAAAGTAGGAAGATGTGTAGATCATCCTAACAGTATGATTCAAAATTACCTTCAAAACTAAAATAAACACAAGAAAACACAAAAAGAGTAGGGTGAGAGTAAGTATGTCCCTTTTATCCTAAAATAAGGAGAATCCTAGTACTAGGTAAGTGCTATCTAATTGAATAGTTCTATCTTATGAGGTAGTTTGCTACAGCTTCCAGCTACTGTGATAGTTTAGCTCAAGGTCTAATTTTCTAAAAGCCACAGATTCCCAAATTGCCCCTACTATAGACAGTAGAGCCTCATTCCATCACTATGATACTAACGGGAGAATTCCACGGGTATCGTAGTAAATGGAACAAGTTTCAATTTGAGCAGAAGCCTTCACGGATACTAAAGGGATAAAACCCACGGGTACCGTTACATGACTCCCTCCTACTTCCCTAAAGGATAAGAAAGCCCGGGTATAGGGCTGAAGTGTGTGAGGACATTGTGTAAGTAATTGGTGTGTGAAGGGACACATTTACCTCTTCCCTTCATGGGGGAGTTTTTTTTTACATTTTTTTGACGAAAGTTGCTGTGGGAGATAAGACAATCAAAATAAGCAAGAATGCTTAGAAAGCACAATAACAAATCAATATATTAAGATTTTCAAATTTGCAAATTAAACCCTCCCCTAATTATGATTTCAGTTTATATGAGCATAAAACTAAATTTGTTCTTGGACCTCTAAACCAGGGGATAAAAAAAAAAACCTCCCCAATGGAGTTGCCAAGCTGTCGCAAGGTATTTTGCGGTCGCCTGGATGAAGCTCTTCACCGAAGTGGGAAAAGTGAGGAGTCGCCACTTTAATTTTGAGGGAAATTAAAGAAAACCTTTTGTGAAGGTAAATTAAAAAGCAACCACTTCGAAAATAGAGATTCTAGGTTCAGGATCCGTAAATGGGTGGGGAAGGTGTTAGGCACCCCACCTCGTCCCTTAGTGAGGGTAAACAGATTTAATGTTATGCTCTTCATAAGTTAAAAAGATAATTAGAGGGTTGGGATAGTGATGATGTTAATCCTTTGTGCGACATAAAAGAATGTTTGATATTTCACTTATTTTGGATTTCCCCATGAACACAAGTTCATGAGATGACCCTTTAGTGATTAGGTGTCGAGTAAAGTTATTTAGTGTATTGGAGTTGTGTTATTTTAATTTGGATTTTGTTAAGAGAGCTCGGATAAGAAGTTTCTACTGATCTCTAGGCATATTTTTAGAGTTTTAAGCAGGAGATTTCGGATTAGAACTCTCCTCCGATCTCCATATATTTTATTAAAGTTTTGGCTGAGAATCGGGTAAGAACTCTCCCCCGATCTCTTAGAATATTTGGTTTAAAAATTTTAAGTGAAGGATCTCGGATAAGAACTCTCCTCCGATCTCCGTGTTTTTTTATTTAAATGAGAATCAGGTAAGAACTCTCCTCCTATTTCCATGTTTTCGGTTTAAAATTTTAAGTGAAAGATCTCGGATAAGAACTCTCCTCCGATCTCCATGTTTTATTTAAATGAGAATCAGGTAAGAACTCTCACCCGATCTCTTAAAGTCTTCGGTTTAAAATTTTAAGTGAAGGATCTCAGATAAGAACTCTCCTCCGATCTCCATGTTTTATTTAAATGAGAATCAGGTAAGAACTCTCCCTGGTCTCTTAGAGTATTTGATTTAAAATTTTAAGCGAAGGATCTTGGATAAGAACTCTCCTCCGATCTCCATGTTTTATTTAAATGAGAATCAGGTAAGAACTCTCCCTGGTCTCTTAGAGTATTTGTTAGGATCGTATATCGTAAGGACTTTGAACTAAGGATTCTGGTGCCAGAGAGCGCCAGAAACCCATGCAAAGCTTTTCTTAACCCACTGAGCCTTATAACTAGAGGGTGGATACAAGACCGAACTTCTCGTCGATCTCCTATATGATCGCCTTATCAGAACTCTTTGACTGGCGATATCTGATCTCTTTTGGTTACTAGTCTGAGACCCGATCTCATCTCGATTCCCGCTCTATTATGTTATCTCCTGGGCTCGTTTCATAGCCTGACCTCATAACTTTTTTCTCTGATCTACTATTCAACCTTTTGTTATTTTTATTTGTTCGAAAACTTTCAAGCTAAGATACTTCTACCAATATTTATTTTTTTTTAGTTACCTACAATTTGCCCACAACCAGAACACCTATTTTCGAAGGAAATGAAAACTAAAAAGACATAAATAAAGTTTAAGAATGAATAGAAGAAGTAAACTCAAGAAATAACTATCGGCCTGAATAATCTACGTTGGAATTTTTAGTGCAACTGAATTTAATGGAAATTTCGAGAATAAAAGCAGAGAAAATAAAACACGAGCATCCGGTAAAGTGACAGTCTAGACACTTACCTGTGGGAGGTTGAGGCTATTGAACTAACTCTGTGACCACAAATATTGTAGAGTTGAAAGCTGATGGTCCAGGGACTAATGCTTACTTCGAAGTAACGAGAACCAGGTTAGAATGCAGTTGACCCGAAGCAACGGTAATCGGGTCGAAATGAGATCAAGCTTGGAGAATAATATGCTGATTTTAAGGTGATGAAGACAAAACTAAAAAAAAATGGTATCGCAGAGTAATGAACAGACTGAAAATGAAGAATTTCAGGGTCCAAAACTCCTTTAATGTAGATACTTAAGAAAAATGGTTTCTAAAGTTTCTCGATTTTATGAAAGCTTAGAACGGCAAAGTAGCAAGACTGAATTAAATTTCAGAGCCTTTCCACTATAATCACCACTACCTTTTTCATCCCTTCCTTCTACAGTATTACATGCAGGTATTTATAGGGAATGGGTACTCTTAATGAAGGGTCAGGATCTCCCTAGGGGAGATAGAGGGTTTGGATTCAAAGGTACATGATCTGATGTCTGAGAATTAAAGGGAATCAAAATGGAGGGCTGGGATCCTATTCAAAATATCCATCCTTTCTCCTTTTAATCCAACGGCTCAGGGTCTTGCCTACAAGATGGATCCGAGGGTTGGGAATAAAAAGAACCGATCCTGTTATCTACCTTTCGATCCAAGGGCTCCGGGTTCGTCCTTACAAGTATGATCAACGGTTGAGATCAACGTGTACAGGACTGTCGTAACTGTTTTGGCGTCTGTCAGCTAGGTGAGCTTTTCTGCAGATGAGGCGTGCGGTGAAGATTTGATCCACCTGCAACGCCTTAACTAACTCGGCACTGATTATGAAGAGAGTTGATTGGAGGTTATTTTATCCTCTTCGTGCTTTTCGATCTCTATTCCTTCCGATCTCTCTATTATGACCCTTTCCTTTTTCCGATCTTCCTCACATCGGGTCCCCCATCGCTTACCGATCTCTCCCATTCTAGATTCTTCCTCTTTATCTGTCCTGCCTTGGTCAAAGTAATTAATTCTTCGATTACCGATGCATCCGCTTCAGTTTCTGTATGTAATAAATGCTCAGGCCCTATATATATGCACTAGTGAGAAAGCCCCTTCATACTTCACTTCTCCTTCAGTTTCTCAATTTCTCTGATTCTAGTTTCTCCAGTAATAACTCTGACTATGGTGACTGCTTTTGATCTTTTTCTGACTGTTTTCTTTGCCCCTCATCTGAAAATTTATGATCCCAGCGATCAGAGAATCATGAGAACAATATCTGATGATAGTGAGGGAACCGGACTAATTTACCGATCAAGATAGAAAATGACGATCATGCCGATCTCGAATCAGTCTACCAGTATAATTGGTGGGCCGATCTCGAGCAAGAGTATTGCTAATTTCAATCTTAATGTCGGTGACCACCTCTTGAAGTTCATTTGGCTCCTCACCACATTGGGCGTCCCAACTACAGCTCGGTTCTAGTCGATGACATCGACGATGACTCTGCTCACCATCATGAGAGTCATAGTCACCCTATCTGAGCTGCACATCTATCCAATACTTGTGGCTAGCTTTCTGATCAAACACATCTTTTGATTCAGCCACAAGACTAGGCTTTGACATAGGCCGCTACTAGGTGAGATGTAGTGCCGATCTTTGGAGATCGCCCAAATAATATAATCTGATCTTTTGAGATCTCCCAATTGATGTAATCCGATCTTTTGAGATCGCCCAACTGATGTAATCCGATCTTTTAAAATGAAATGAAATTTTATTTAAACATCTTGTTTCATTATCGCACTATTTTTCGATCTCTGATAAGTGCATCCGATCTGGTCGCTATTTGCCGATCCCTGAGTTTGAAAATTGACTTTAGTAAGCCGATCTCATTTGTTTGAATTTATTATTGTGTTTCTGGAGCCTTCTGCGACGTGTCAGGAAAGCGAGCCGATTTTGCTAATTGATGCGCCACTTGGGACTTTGTGAGCATTAAATGCTCAGACGGGTATAAATAGGGGGAGGGTCAATCAGTTGCTCCCTTATGTCACTTTCAGCACTTTGCTAGCAATTTTAACATTCTCTCATTTCTTCAAGTATTTCTGGCACCGATTTCGGTAAGGATTTTGATTCTTTTCTTAGTTAAACTTCTTTTGTTTTCTTGAAAATGAGTAGCGTCGAGGGTCAGAGAGCTGCGAGCCTGCCTTCTATCCATGTTTCGTGGACCTCGAAAGAGGGCGACGTAATTAGATCAGGTGGTTAAACCAACACGACCCTCGTTCTGGTAACTCGTCCGGCTGCCAGACCGAGGTGAGGGGCATCTTCCAGAAGAGAAAACTTGCCAGTGGACGAATTGCTTTTGGTCCTGAGGGAAACTGATCTTCAATCTATAAGTCAGGTGTACAATCTGCGGATCGACTCCTTTGAACTGATCAAATGCCATGGCGATCATCGGGCTGATCACTTCTTCGATGAGAGCGATCTCATCATGGAGTATGAAGAGCAGCTGAAGGCTGGGCTCCATTTTCCTTTGGACGAATTTTACAAAGTCATCCTAAAATTCCACCATGTCTCGGTAGCTCAAGTGCATCCGAACTCCTAGCAGACTCTAATAGCTTTCCGAGGCCTCTGCCGAGCTAAGGGACTGGAACCCACGGCTAAAGTTTTTGCCGAACTACATAGGCTCGTCCGAAGGAAGGATGATGAGTTCTGGTTCTTTCAGGCTAAGCCTAACTGTTCTCTCTTTACCGATTTCCCTTCTTCATTGAAGAATTGGAAGAACTGGTTCTTCATTTTGAGGAGCAAGATTCGGAATGGCTTTGAGGGCATCCCACGGAGTTGGCAACACCTGGTCGCTCCGATCCAAAAAAAGATCGCCTTAAGTAAGGACGAAGACGCCATAGTGAAAGAGTTAAAGTCTCAGGCATCCACCCAGAAATTCTCGTGCTTAGACACTATGATGGCCAAACTGAAGTATTGGATGATGCGGCTGATCACTGACGAAGAATATCAGCTTTAGCTCTCTGACCTCAGCCCTGGTACTACCCATATCTCTGGTCTCTGAATCTTTGCAAACTCACTGACTTCTTCTTTGTGCAGGTATGGCGGGCGGCGATGCTTCCAAGGAGAGTCGCAAGCAAAAGAGGGAGGTCTCCAGAAAAGTGAGGGTGATGAAGGGGGCCACCATTGCTGATGCTCAGACCCCTCGTCGCGAATCAGTAGAGGTGCTGAGCTCTCCTCCCCGATCTTAGAAGTAACCGATCCTTGAGGTAGAGGTCATCGCTCCTGCTCCTTAGCAAATCGAGCTTCCATCTCCCCCTCCTCCTCCGATCTCTTCCAATGTGGAAGGGGAGTCTTCCGATCCCACGGTCAGGATTCTTTCCCGGGGTGCTCAACTCCTAATCCAATCGCTGGAAAGGAACTGCTTTGCTAGAGAGAATCCCAGCCTATCCAAAGTCATGGGAGCTTCCATTTGCTTCTAAGAAGATCGGAACAGGTTGGTAGAGGAGAGCCTTGATGATATCTTAGCTCAGACAATGTGCATAGGCTTAGAGGCCATTGCAAACCAGCACATACTCAGAGAGAAAGCCCACGTCTTAAAGAAAGAGATCCTTAAGGCGGTCCAAGATGCCTCCGCTGCACAAGCTCAGCTCTCCTCTGCTAATGACTACATCGCCAAAATGGAAGATCAGATGAAACATTATGAGGAGAGGATAGCGGAGGTGTAACGAGAACTTGAAGACTCTCGAGCTGGTTGGTCTGCCGATCTCGCTCGTTATGCTGAAGACCTTCGGGCGAAGGAGGAAGAGCTCCAAGCCAAGGATGAGGAGCTCTAAGCTAAGGAAGAGGAGAGCACCACAAAGGAGGCCGGGGCTTATGTGAACGCCCATAATGACCTTCTGGCCGAGCTGAGGAAGCGGTATCTTGAAGAGGACTTCTCCTGGATGAATGAGCTCGCCCCAGAGGCCGAAGATGAGAGCGACGAGGAGCCCTAGAGAGAGAGAGAAAATGAGAGAAACGATGATGTACCTGGAGAATAGGCTGGGGGAGACCCTCCAGCCGAATGACTTGTAAATTTTATTTTGAGATGCAATGAAGTCCTTTTTGTTCAATTTTTTTTGATGAGATCGGAAAGTGTCCAAATTGTATGAGTACTTAATTGCTTTGAACATGTTGGATAGTAAACTTAAAAGCAACCATTAACCTAAGTATAAAAAATCGAAAAAACATTATACATAAGCTTGAGATCGGACTAAGCCACGACCAAGCATCGGATAAGACTTTAAAACATTGGAATTGGAAAGTTTGAACATTGATTTGAATTCTAAAGATCGGGATCGTAATTAGACCGGATAGAGACCTTAATTTGACTTTAATACCTGGGGCATTCAAGTTGGAACCCAATCCTGACATTAGCCAAATGAAGTTCCACAATATTTGTAAGAAGAGATCGAAAAACTATTAACTAAGTATGAGATCGGTTTATTCCATGGTCGAGCAATCGGTGAGTTTAGAAAAGTCATTTATGATAGAAGGACATTGGCTGAGACCGGATGAAGAAATCGATTTTTAAAGTCCCTTAACTTCGGAGGTCGGCCAAAATATGGTGTCGACAGTTGCCCCTCTTTACATAATTTCTATTAAAGAAAATGAAATTCTTTTGTATAGGAATTATGTAAAGATTGAGACCCATATTTTGGCCGAGTGGGGTACGGAAAATTAAAACGCTGAGAATCAAAATTTGACTTAGTAGTTAAAAGCTGGAAACTAAAATCAACTTGGATCAAGGAACCAGAGGTTGACGACAAGAATTTAAATGTAAGAAATTAACACGGATCAAGGAACCAGAGGTTGATAGTTGGAAATTAAATGCAGGAAATTAAAATGATGAAAATTAAAATCAACTTGGATCAAGGAACCAGAGGTTGATAGTTGGAAATTAAAGTGCTAAAAATTAAAATCAACTTCGATCAAGGAACCAGAGGTTGATAGCTGGAAATTAAAATGCTGAAAATTAAAATCAACTTGGATCAAGGAGCCAGAGGTTGATAGCTGGAAATTAAAATGCAGGAAATTAAAATGCTGAAAATTAAAATCAACTTGGATCAAGGAACCAGAGGTTGATAGCTGGAAATTAAAATGCTAAAAATTAAAATCAACTTGGATCAAGGAACCAGAGGTTGATGACAGGAAATTAAAATGTTGAATATTAAACTCAACTTAGATCAAGGAATCAGAGATTGATAGCTGGAAATTAAAATGCTGAAAATTAAAATAAACTTGGATCAAGGAACCAGAGATTGATAGCTGAAAATTAAAATGCTGAAAATTAAAATCAACTTGGATCAAGGAATCAGAGGTTGATAGCTGGAAATTAAAGTGCTAAAAATTAAAATCAACTTGGATCAAGGAACCAGAGGTTGATGACAGGAAATTAAAATGCTGAAAATTGAAATCAACTTAGATCAAGGAGCCAGAGGTTGATAATTGGAAATTAAAGTGCTAAAAATTAAAATCAACTTAGATCAAGGAACCAGAGGTTGATAACATAAAATTTAAATGCTGAAAATTAAAATCAACTTGGATCAAGGAACTAGAGGTTGATAGCAAGAAATTAAAATCAACTTAGATCAAGGAACCAGAGGTTGATAGCTAGAAATTAAAATGCTGGAAATTAAAATGATGAAAATTAAAATCAACTTGGATCAAGGAACCAGAGGTTGATAGCTGGAAATTAAAGTGCTAAAAATTAAAATCAACTTGGATCAAGGAACCAGAGGTTGATAGCTGGAAATTAAAATGCTGAAAATTAAAATCAACTTGGATCAAGGAGCCAAAGGTTGATAGCTGGAAATTAAAATGCAGGAAATTAAAATGCTGAAAATTAAAATCAACTTGGATCAAGGAACCAGAGGTTGATAGCTGGAAATTAAAATGCTAAAAATTAAAATCAACTTGGATCAAGGAACCAGAGGTTGATGACAGGAAATTAAAATGTTGAAAATTAAACTCAACTTAGATCAAGGAATCAGAGATTGATAGCTGGAAATTAAAATGCTGAAAATTAAAATCAACTTGGATCAAGGAACCAGAGATTGATAGCTGGAAATTAAAATGCTGAAAATTAAAATCAACTTGGATCAAGGAACCAGAGGTTGACAGCTGGAAATTAAAGTGCTAAAAATTAAAATCAACTTGGATCAAGGAACCAGAGGTTGATGACAGGAAATTAAAATGCTGAAAATTGAAATCAACTTAGATCAAGGAGCCAGAGGTTGATAATTGGAAATTAAAGTGCTAAAAATTAAAATCAACTTAGATCAAGGAACCAGAGGTTGATAACATAAAATTTAAATGCTGAAAATTAAAATCAACTTGGATCAAGGAACTAGAGGTTGATAGCAAGAAATTAAAATCAACTTAGATCAAGGAACCAGAGATTGATAGCTAGAAATTAAAATGCTGGAAATTAAAATGATGAAAATTAAAATCAACTTGGATCAAGGAACCAGAGGTTGATAGCTGGAAATTAAAATGCTGAAAATTAAAATCAACTTGGATCAAGGAGCCAGAGGTTGATAGCTGGAAATTAAAATGCAGGAAATTAAAATCAACTTGGATCAAGGAACCAGAGGTTGATAGCTGGAAATTAAAATGCTAAAAATTAAAATCAACTTGGATCAAGGAACCAGAGGTTGATGACAGGAAATTAAAATGTTAAAAATTAAACTCAACTTAGATCAAGGAATCAGAGATTGATAGCTGGAAATTAAAATGCTGAAAATTAAAATAAACTTGGATCAAGGAACCAGAGATTGATAGCTGAAAATTAAAATGCTGAAAATTAAAATCAACTTGGATCAAGGAACCAGAGGTTGATTGCTGGAAATTAAAGTGCTAAAAATTAAAATCAACTTGGATCAAGGAACCAGAGGTTGATGACAGAAAATTAAAATGCTGAAAATTGAAATCAACTTAGATCAAGGAGCCAGAGGTTGATAATTGGAAATTAAAGTGCTAAAAATTAAAATCAACTTAGATCAAGGAACCAGAGGTTGATAATATAAAATTTAAATGCTGAAAATTAAAATCAACTTGGATCAAGGAACTAGAGGTTGATAGTAAGAAATTAAAATCAACTTAGATCAAGGAACCAGAGGTTGATAGCTAGAAATTAAAATGCTGGAAATTAAAATCAACTTAGATTAAGGAAGCAAGGGTTGATAACATAAAATTCAAATGCTGGAAATTAAAATGCTGACGAAGCAAGGCTAACCTAACCCGAGAAGTTCTTCTGCATTGAAGTGTACTTAACAGGATCCCGAGGATAAACGATTAATGGAGGACGAGTCCCAAGACTTAACCTACAACTTTCCTTTTCTTATTCACTTCCCAGGATGCCCTTTTTGTTCTCGACTTCCTTCTTATTTTGCGAGAAGTGCCCTTGCGGGTTTTCACTTTCCCCTCCGCATTTTTGACTAGAAGCACCCTTCCGGGTTTTCACCCCTAGTTTTTTTTTTTTTTTTTTTTTTGGTATCGAGCCTTTCCTGTAAATCTCATAGCAAAGTACATGAGGTTATCAATATTCAAATCCTAATCTTATGACAAAGTTTTAATAGATTAACAGTGCATGTGTAAAAGAAAGATAAAATTCGAGTGCGGGTGAAAGAATGACTTTATTATGGCTTGAAAAAAAAGGTACAGTTTCAAAGAAAAATGATACAAGAATGGATCTCACAAATTCCTTATAGTTAACTTTGAAGTCCCTTAACTGCCATTATTTTAAGTATCCTATTAACGAACATTCGTGCTGTGGTGACTTATTTCCTTTCCTGGTCTTGTGCTCCCTTCCTTATTTCTCCATTCTCTGGTTCTAGGGGCGCCCTTTCGGGTTTTTACCCCTAGATTTTTATCTTTATTTCACTTGCTTTTCCAGGATGCCTTTTTAGGTTTTCATCCTTCGCTCATTTTGCAGAAAGCGCCCTTGTGGGTTTTGCCCTCTTTCGCACATTTTGCTAGGAGAGCCCTTTCGGGTTTTCACCCCTACTTTTTTTTTTTTTTTTTAGGCATAATACCTTTTAACAGCGTCTATATTCATGGGTCTTGGAAATTCTTCGCCGTCCATATGGGTCAAGATTAGTGCACCACCAGAAAATGCCTTTTTAACTACATAGGCTCCCTCATAATTTGGCAACCATTTACCCTGGCATCATTTTGGTTTGGAAGAATCTTTTTCAAAACTAGATCTCCCAGACAGAATTCGCGCAAGCGAACGCTTTTGTTAAATGCCCTAGCCATTCTTCTTTGGTACAATTGCCCATGACACGCTGCTGCTAGCCTTTTCTCGTCCAGTAAATTCAATTGGTCCAACCTTGACTGAATCCATTCCGACTCATCGATTTCTGATTCTTTCAGAATTCTCAAGGAAGGAATTTCTACCTCGATAGGCAAAACAGCCTCCATTTCGTAAACCAGCGAGTATGGAGTTGCCCCAGTCAATGTTCGTACGGAGGTCTGATAAGCATGAAGGGCGAAGGGAAGCATATCATGCCAATCTTTATAGGTGACGGTCATTTTTCAGATTATTTTCTTAAGGTTTTTGTTAGCAGCTTCTACCGCTCCATTCATATTGGGATGATATGGCAAAGAATTGAGATGTCAGATTTTGTACTGGTCACATAAACTTCGGAACTTCAGACCATTCAAATTCTTGGCATTGTCAGTGATGATTTCGCTAGGGAGGCCGTGTCGGCAAATGACATTATTTCGGAGAAATTTGAGGGATGTATTTTGCGTGATGTGGGCATATGACATCTCTTCGACCCATTTAGAAAAGTAATCAATGGCTACCAAGATGAACCTATGCCCATTGGATGCCTTGGGATTAATAGGACCAATTACGTCGATGCCCCACATTGCGAAAGGCCAAGGTGAGACGAGATTGAACAATTAATGAGGCGGAACGTTTATCGGATCCGCATAGATTTGACATTTATGACACTTTCAAAAGTACTTGATGCAGTCTTTCTCCATAGTAGTCCAGAAGTATCCTTGTCTCATGATTTGATAGGCCATCATATGTCCATTAGCGTGGGTTGCACAATTTCCCTCATGAGTCTCGAAAAGGATCCTCCTTGCTTCTTTCGCATCTACGCATCTCAACAATTCGCCATTGGAGCTCCTTTTGTATAGAATTTCACCGCTGGGAAAATATCCCAAAACTAATCTCCTGATTATTCTCTTTTCGTTTCTGCTTGCCCCCGGGGGGTATTTCCTAGTTTTGATGTAGACCTGAATATCATGGTACCAGGGTTTGCTATCGATTTCTTCCTTTACCATGAAACAATAAGCTGGCTCACCCCTTGCTTTGATCTGCAATATCTGAGTCGTCTGCCCCTCTTCCATTTGAGCCATGATAGCCAGAGTGGCTAGGGCATCCGCGAATTGATTCTTGTCCCAACTGAGGTGAGTGAAAGAAATTTCTTGATCAATTATAGTAGGTATTTTTGATACGGGATCAGCTTCGGGTCCTTGGTTTGCCATTCTCCCTTGACTTGATAAATGATCAAGGCCGAATCTCCATACACCTCTAACTTTCTGACTTTTATTTCAATGGTAGCCTGTAAGCCCATCACACAGGCTTCGTATTCTACGACGTTATTGGTACAGTCAAATCTTAACTTGATAGCTATCAGGAAGTGTTTTCTATCAGGGGATACCAACACAGCTCCGATCCCATTACCAGACAAATTGACAGCTCCGTCAAAATACATTTCCCATACATCAGCCGATTCCTTATCTTCGCCACCGACCTCATTAACATGCTCATCAGGGAATTTGAAATCCAA
Organism: Hevea brasiliensis; assembly: GCF_030052815.1. NCBI lineage: Eukaryota > Viridiplantae > Streptophyta > Magnoliopsida > Malpighiales > Euphorbiaceae > Hevea > Hevea brasiliensis. Next base: position 12,585,781 of record NC_079493.1, on the reverse strand, counting down.
GGCTTCATAATCTTGGATAGGGTTTTCTACTAGGAGATCAGCAATTACGCTCCCTTTTACCGCTTTTTTAGTCATATAGACAATGTCATATTGAGAGAGTATGACTTGCCATTTTGCTATCCTCCCTGGCACAAATGGGCTTTCAAATACATACTTGATGGGATCCATCCGGGAGATTAGCCATGTCTTATGATTCAACATGTAATGTTTAAGCCGATTCACTGTCCAGGCCAACGCGTAACAAGTTTTCTCTAGGAATGAGTACCTTGTCTCACAATCATTGAATTTCTTGCTCAAGTAATAAATAGCCCTCTCCTTTCGACCTGTGTCATCATGCTGCCCCAGAACACACCCCATCGAACTCTGTTGAACTACCATGCACAGAATCAATGGCCTTCCTGCCACTGGAGGGACCAATATTGGCGGATTTGATAGGTACTGTTTAATTTTCTCGAAAGCCTCCTGACAAACTTAGTCCCATCGAGTAGTGTTGTTCTTTCTGAGTAACTTAAAGATGGGCTTAGCTTTAGCAGTGAGGTTGGAAATAAATCTCGAGATGTAGTTCAGCTTCCCCAGGAAACTGCGCACCTCCCTTTCTGTCTTTGGGGATGGCATTCTTGAATGGCTCGAACTTTGTCTGGATCCACTTCTATTCCTTTCTCACTCACTATGAATCCTAATAGCTTTCCAGATCTAGCTCCAAACACACACTTGGCTGGCTTCAATTTCATCTGATACTTCCTGAGTCTTTCGAATACTTTCCTCAGCACTTGTACATGACTTTCTCCCTCTCTAGACTTGATGATCATATCATCCACATACACCTCCACTTCTTTGTGCATCATGTCGTGGAATAATGTGACCATAGCGCGTTGGTAGGTAGCTCCAGCATTCTTTAACCCAAATGGCATGACCCAATAACAGAAGATCCCCCACTGAGTGATAAAAGCAGTTTTCTCTTTGTCTTCTTCATCCATGGGGATTTGGTTGTACCCGGATGCCCCGTCAATGCACGAACATCTACCTAATCCCGCAGTGTTGTCTACTAACACGTCTATGTGTGGGAAAGGGAAATCATCCTTCAAGCTCGCTTTATTGAGATCCCTGTAATCAACACATACCCTGACTCTCCCGTCCTTCTTCATTACTGGGACAACATTAGCTATCCACTGAGGGTACTTGACCACTTCCAGAAATCCAGCATCATACTGCTTTTTGACTTCATCCCTAACTTTGAGCAGGGTGTCGGGATTCATCCTTTTTAACTTCTGTTTTACTGGAATTATCCCGGGAATTAGGGGAATCTTGTGTGTCACTATCTGAGGGTCTAATCCGATCATATCATCGTAGCTCCATGAAAATACATCTAAGAATTCTTTGAGCAAACTGACCATATCTTCTAATTCTCCACTTCCCACAATCTTAAGTTGCCTCTTTATTTCTTCAGTCCCTAGATTTATGTTGTGCGTTTCGTCCCCACAAGGCACCAGGGAAGGTTCGTCTCCTTCACGCCGTACTTTTATAGGTTCATCTTCAGAATCACTTGAAGCAATGGCAGTTATGGGAGTTTCAAAGTTAACATAAGGAACTTCTGGGTCAATTGAATTATTATGTGTGAATTGGTCAATGGTCCTGGAGAAATGAAAGTGGAGTATATTAAAAAAAAAATGGCTTATCAAAAGAAAAAGAGAATTGGACATCAAATGCGCTTAGTTAATCCGTTAATACTTTAATCATAAGAAAAGGGTCCATTTACGACATTACACTTGTCACCATGGAAAAAATGATCAAGTGTTGATAACAAAATGTACTTTACTCGAGATTGAGCACAGGAAGGTCTTCTGCTTCCCAATTATCCAACTCTTACCCTTCAGCCATTGGGGAGATTAGGGCTTCATATAGGGAGTCTAGTTGTATGACGTCAATGGATGGCTCTTCAGGAAATTCTTCACTTTCCTCCAGATTCTCAATGGCCGATTTGGTGAAAACATCTGTGATTTTCGGGAAAACTTTCATTTTCCCGATTCTCTGGTCAAACCTTTGATCCCGGAGTGTGTTCCTCATCCAGAATCGTCCATCCATTAGAGCATCCTCCTCATATCCCAGGCCGAAGTGCCCAATCTTTTGAATAGCTGGTATGGGTTCAATAATACCTTGCAAAGCAGTGCCCAATCTCTTGCCCTTTTCTTATCCACTCTTAAGCATTACTTTTGCAACCATAGCCGTAGCCCTTTCTTCTCTCAGGGTAGCTTCTTGTAACTCTAGTGCCTGGAAAGAACTTTCCAAGGACTTTTCAGTTGTTTTCACGTAAGGGACTGATTGCGGTTTAGTGACCAGCATGGCTTTTTCCCCTCTTACTATGATGATCCTGCTGCCCATGATGTATTTAATTCTCTGGTGCAAGGTTGAAGGTACAGCATTTGCTGAATGGATCCAGGGTCTCCCCAGCAGCATGGTGTATGCAGGTTCAATGTCCATCACCTAGAATGTGACGTTGAAAGTGCATGCCCTAATTTGGAACGGCAAATCGATGTCTCCAAGTACCTCTCTCTTGGTACCATCAAAGGCTCTTACCACCATAATACTCTGCCGGATATCTGATAAGTCAACTGGTAGTCTGGCTAAGGTGGCATTGGATAAGACATTAAGAGCGGATCCATTGTCAATCAATACTTTGGCGACTATGCACCCTTTACATTTGGCTATCACGTGCAAAGCTTTAGTGTGCTTCAAGCCAGCCAGGTCTATCTCTTCTTTCGAGAAAGTGACGAAACTGGATGCCTGTATTTGCCCAACTATTTTCTCGAATTGCCCCGGCGTGATATCAGGGTTAACAAAGGCCTGATCCAGAATCTTTTGTAGGGCTTGGCGATGCACTTTCGAGCTCAGAATCAGTGACAACAACGAAATCTGGGCAGGCGTCTTCCTCAGTTGCTCGACAACATCGTATTCACTTTGCTTCATTATTTGAAGCAACAGCTCCTCTTCTCCCCTTGGTTCAGTAGGTTCTCCTTTCTTAACTTTCTCAACCTCCTCCTCCGCGTTCTCTTGTAGCTCTCCCATTTTTGCTTTCCCCTTCTTCTATTCCCTCTCTTCATTCCCGTAACATCTCCCACTTTGGGTTATAAATTCTACCTTTTGCTCTGGCGGGGAGGAGTTACTGGTTGTTTCTGGGTTTGATTGGGGAGTAGCATTGTTGGATGGTATAGCGTAAGTCATTTTAAAATGCTCATGAGGAGCAAAGCACGGTCTGAGAGGAGTGATTGATTGAACTTGAGCCTGGTTGAGGGTAGGAGTTGGAGTGCTACCGGATGCACTTTGAGTAAATGCCTGGAGATTGTAATTCCAAGGTATTGCGTGGGTGTTGGTGACTGGGAGTTGAGGAAGGGTTCGGATGACTATTATTGGTGGTGGTGGTGTTGGTGTGCTGGGAGCAGAAAAGGTTAATTTGGGATGGGGAGTGGAGGCATTCTGGCTGAACCTGGTTGTGTTCACTTCACCTTCCAACCTCAATCTCTGCTGACATCTCAAAGTTTTGAGTGACAGCATCCTTCGGACTTCTTATTTGAACTCCTCACAATTTTACAGCTCGTGGTTAGTCGCTCCTCCGTGATAGGGGCATCCTGTATCATCTTCATACCCCGGTGTTTGAGGGCAGAGGTAAACTTCCCTCACTGCCATTATAAAAATTTCCACAAAGTGTGGAATCAATTGATCTACCTCCAAAGTTGACCTTTCTTCTTCGGAGTCTATCATATTTACGCCATTGCCCGTACCATGATTGGGCAATGGGTTTGAAGTGACATTGGGGAGAGAACTGTTTCCTTTAATCTTTAACCACCCATTTCTGATCAGGGCCTGTACTCTTCCCCTAAGAGCTCCGCAATTATCAATCGAGTGCCCGAGTGCCCCTCCATGATATTCACATCGGGCATTGGCATCATACCACCTGAGATATGGTGGCTGAATCAGATCAAGGGGGATCAGCACTATCTGATTTATACCGAGGAGGTATCAGTATATTTCGCTGGGTGGGAGGGGGAGAGGTGGATCAGGATTTCTCTGCAGTCTAGGATTATTTTGGGGAGGAAGTGGTCTTGGTTGAACAAGTTGAAGAGGCGGTCTGGGTTGGTAAGCTGCTTGCAGTGGATACTGTGGGTGTGGGTGAGGGTAATTTGGAAAAGGAGATGGAACGTTAGCTATTATCAGGCCATGAGCAGGAGGATATGGCCGAAAATTATTCTGAGAGAAAGGAGGTTGGGTTTGTCGGGTGATGGAGTGCACATCACCTTCTTTCTTCTTACCAAAGCTGGCGGTCTTCTTTGCAGGATTTTCAGTCAACTCCTGTAATCGTCCTATCCTGAGGTTAGCTTCAATTCTTTCACCGACTTGGATTATATCTGAAAAGTTGTTGGAGGTGTTTCCAATCATCAGATTGAAATACGGAGCTTTTAATGTTTCAATGAACAGGGAGCAGAGTTCATTGTCAGTAACTGGAGGATACACCTCTGCTGCTTTCTCTCTCCATCTCTGGGCATACTTTTTAAAGCTTTCCCTCTCTCTCCGCACCAGATTTTGGAGGTCTCTCCTTGTGGGGGTGGCGTCACAGTTAAATTTGTACTGTTTCAGGAAAGCATCGGCCAAATCCTTCCAGGAGCGTAGTTTGCTCCTATCCAGTTGAATGCACCATCTCAGGGCTGCCCCGGAGAGACTCTCATGGAAGAAGTGGACTAGAAATCTGTCATCTTCTGTAAGGGTTGACATCTTAGAGATATAAGTTGCCAGATGGATGCGAGGATCTGAATTTCCGTTATATTTGTCAAAATCCGGAACTTTGAACTTTGGTGGCACCACCACATCTGGTACCAATCTCAGCGACGATACATCTACTGAGCCGTACATATTCAGTCCCTCAATTGCTCTTAATCTCTCTTCTAGTGTGGATAACTTCTCATTCTCTTTTGTTTTACTTTCCCCTCCTGCTGCATGAGCTATTCCCCCAGTTGGGAAATAAGGGGTAGGTTGGACTGGAGGGATTGGGATAGAATGGTGTAACTTGGTATTTGAGATAGTCGGGTAATAGGAAAAAGGTAAGTCATTATTTGGGAGAGTCAGATTGACAGTGATTGTCGGATCTGGAATGGGTGGTTGAAAAGTGAAAGAGGTTGAAGCTTGGTGTGAATCAACCGTTGTAGGAAGTGGGGAAGGCAATGGCAAATTCGGTTCTGATGGAGGCTTGTTTTGGGATATCTCCTTCATCAGTTTCATGAGCTCTGAGATTTGATCTCTTAATTTGGAGACTTGTCCCTATAGGTTCTGGACTTGTTCCTGATCTTCCATTATCTTCTTCGTTCATGATCTTATTAAGTACACTCTCCTCGGTCGAACTGCTTGTTCGGTCAGGCTTGCTTTGCTTGAAGCAATGTTGATTTCCTGTGCGAGAAATCATTAAATGAATTTCAAATTTTGTTAGAAAAAATTAAAGGTCCTAATTTTGACAAAGGATACGGTGGCATCTGAAAGCCAGGAAGGGGATCTGTATAAGGATAATTGCATCATGGCATCGCTCGATAGTCTAACTGTGAATGACTGGATCGAATGCGAGTCTATGATACTTGTCCATATGGCACATTCGTCTTTTCGCATAACCCTAGCGAGGATAGTTCCTACGGGAGTCATACTATTCATTCACAATTTTGCTAAACAATGGCCCAAAGTGATTTTATTAATCGAATAGTTCATACATAGCATTCTTTACAATGGCCTAGGCTGAGGGAGATTTTTTAGAATGCAATGACATCTTCTGAGATACTCATAGAGTCTTTCTTCTTGTCTGGCGGGGTTGAATGTTCTTAACGCATATTCAGATTCTGGCAAGAGCTCTTGTTTCCCTTGTGCTATCATTCTTTCTAGCTGGTCAACATTTTCTCTCAACTCTTGATGGAGGGCAGCTTGTCTTTCTTTTTCTTTTCTTTCTTTAGCACACTCTTTCAGAATATCATTGATAAGCTGTGCTTGCTCCTTTAGTTCGAGCTTCTTCTTTTTGCCTTCTTGTTTATACTCTTCCATGAGTATCTCTTGGTATTTCATTTTCTCTTGCAATTTTTCATTCCGAACTCCTGCCTCCCTTATTGTGCCTTGGAGGAGATCTTTTCCCTTTCCCACCACGTTTCTTATTTCTCAAATTCCGCCTTTTCTGTCATTGCCTCTTCCCTGAGCCTTTTTACCTCCCTTTTGAGAATTTGTTGTCGGTCCTCCAACTGCCTTATCCGTTCTAGTAGTTGATGGTTCTCAGTATCCAATCTTTATAGAGAGCTGACCAAACGAGCATTAGCTTCTTCTGAAAGAGTGTTCTGATGGGGAATACAACCTTCAGGTTCTGTTGGCTCAGTAGTTAGGTATCCTTGATCCCTGCTGGCCCTCCATCTATGGTAATCTTCCATGGCTCCCGGCCCTTTAGGCGATCTTTCAATCATAGTGATGCTCTCCTAGGATTTACAGAATATTTTCAATTCTTCCTCGCTGCCGAGCTTATGACAGAAATGACCTTGATGGTATTTTTCAACACTGAGCGTGGATTGGGTTGAACCGAACTGCCTCATTACTAAAGCCGGGGCATAACTCGTGTATCCGGTCACTCCGATCAAAGATACCGAATGATTACTCCCTGTACTGAACAAATAGGTTAACCCAACATCCACAATTTCCTCCAGCAGTAGTTATGACTGTTGAAGCTTAGAATCTGCTTTTGCCACTGTAGCTCATTCTTTGGACTGATTGCTAATCTAGCCATTTTCTCAATAAGAGGCTGGTCAGGATACCAAGTTAATCCCTTTGTCTCCAGAGGGTACATGTGACTGAGGATCCAGAGGTGTAACAATTGAGAACAGCACTTAATAGATCCCCTGCCTTGTCGTTGACAATAAGTAAGAGTCAATAGGGTCTCTGCAAGCATTGCTAGTATTGGGTTAACCTTTTGCTTTTCTACTGCCCAGAACATCTCCGTAACACTGCAGGTTATAATTCTTAAAGGCCCAGGAAATAAGATCAGGCCGTAAATCCCCAGAGCTAATGTCATCGAAGCCTGTTCCCATTGTCTGTTTTGAATGTGCAGATCCAAATGTTTTTTGACATAAGTCCAATACCACCCACGTGTTTCCTTTGACAGTTTCTTTTGCTTTTGCTTCCTCTGTGGAGACCCCCAATATATGTGCGAACCATTTCCAAGTCTGCCTATGCTTGAGGTGTAGGTAGATCCGATTCTGTGCCACATAAGGGATCTTTAGTAGCGCCTGATATTCTTCCATAGTGGGGGTTGTATCAACGTCGTTGAAGGAGAACACTCCATACTTGGGATTCCAGATTGACAGCATGGCTTTTATCGCCGGAACTTGGACTCTGACCCATATCAAGGTTGCAATCCTTCCATATTTTTCCTCGAATTTTGCCTTGACATGATCAGGAAGCGATTTCTAACTACTGGATAGACCCTCGAGATTGGTCATTCTGACTTCGACCTTGCTTGGGTCTAATGGAGGTAACAGGCCAGTATCTACCCGGTGACATCACTTTGTGGGGACTCCAAACTATGAGGTGGTCTGGACCATGGTCTAGCGTTCTGTTCTTGTCTAGGAACTTCTTCCGTCGACTGACTTGAGGATGCGATATTAAAATTAACGTTTATCCTTTTACAGACTCTAATTCTGTGATGCCTGAGGAGAAAACTCGTTAGCAGGACAAATTCAGATAATCTTGAATTACACCGTAGGTGGAGCGATACCTACACATCTTTCAAAGTAGGAAGATGTGTAGATCATCCTAACAGTATGATTCAAAATTACGCTAAAAAAAAAAAAACACAAGAAAACACAAACAGAGTAGGGTGAGAGCAAGTATGTCCCTTTTATCCTAAAATAGGGAGAATCCTAGTACTGGGTAAGTGCTATCTAATTGAATAGTTCCATCTTATGAGGTAGTTTGCTACGGCTTCCAGCTACTGTGATAGTTTAGCTCAAGGTCTAATTTTCTAAAAGCAACAGATTCCCAAATTGCCTCTACTGTAGACAGTAGAGCCTCATTCCATCACCATGATACTAACGGGAAAATTCCACAGGTATTGCAGTAAATGGAATGAGTTTCAATCTAAGTAGAAGCCTTCATAGATACTAAAACCCACGGGTACCGCTACATGACTCCCTCCTACTTCCTTCAAGGGTAAGAAAGCCCTGGTATAAGGCTGAAGTGTGTGAGGACATTGTGTAAGTAATTAGTGTGTGAAGGGGCACATTTACCTCTTCCCTTCGTGGGGGAGTTTTTTTTTACATTTTTTTGACGAAAGTTGCTATGGAAGATAAGACAATCAAAATAAGCAAGAATGGTTAGAAAGCACAATAACAAATCAATATATCAAGATTTTCGAATTTTACAAATTAAACCCTCCCCTAATTATGATTTCAGTTTATATGAGCATAAAACTAAATCTGTTCTTGGACCTCTAAACTAGGGGATAAAAAAAAACCTCTCCAGTGGAGTCGCCAAGCTGTTGCAAGGTATTTTGCAGTCGCCTAGATGAAGCTCTTCATAGAAGTGGGAAAAGTGAAGAGTCGCCACTTTAATTTTGAGGGAAACTAAAGAAAACCATTTGTGAAGGTAAATTAAAAAGCAACTACTTCGAAAACAGAGATTCTAGGTTCGGGGTCCGTAAACGGGTGGGCAAGGTGTTAGGCACCCCACCTCGTCCCTCAGTGAGGGTAAACGGATTTAATGTTATGCTCTTCATAAGTTAAAAAGATAATTAGAGGGTTGGGATAGTGATGATGTTAATCCTTTGTGCGACATAAAGGAATGTTTGATATTTCACTTATTTTGGATTGCCCTAAGAACACAAGTTCATGAGATGACCCTTTAGTGATTAGGTGTCGAGTAAAGTTATCTAGTGTATTGGAGTTGTGTTATTTTAATTTGGATTTTGTTAAGAGAGCTCGGATAAGAAGTTTCTACCAATCTCTAGGTATGTTTTTAAAGTTTTAACCAGGAGATTTCGGATAAGAACTCTCCTCTGATCTCCATATATTTTATTAAGGTTTTGGCTGAGAATCGGGTAAGAACTCTCCCCTGATCTCTTAGAATATTTGGTTTAAAAATTTTAAGTGAAGGATCTTGGATAAGAACTCTCCTCCGATCTCCATGTTTTATTTAAATGAGAATCAGGTAAGAACTCTCCCCCGATCTCTTAAAGTCTTTGGTTTAAAATTTTAAGTGAAGGATCTCGGATAAGAACTCTCCTCCGATCTCCATGTTTTATTTAAATGAGAATCAGGTAAGAACTCTCCCTGGTCTCTTAGAGTATTTGATTTAAAATTTTAAGTGAAGGATCTCGGATAAGAACTCTTCTCCAATCTCCATGTTTTATTTAAATGAGAATCAGGTAAGAACTTTCCCTGGTCTCTTAGAGTATTTGTTAGGATCGTATATCGTAAGGACTTTGAACTAAGGATTCTGGTGCCAGAGAGCGCCAGAAACCCATGCAAAGCTTTTCTTAACCCACTGAGCCTTATAACTAGAGGGTGGATACAAGACCAAACTTCTCGCTGATCTCCTATATGATCGCCTTATCAGAACTCTTTGACTGGCAATATCCGATCTCTTGGTTACTAGTTCGGGACCCGATCTCATCTCGATTCCCGATCTATTAAGTTATCTCTTGCGCTCATTTTGTAGCCTGACCTCATAACTTTTTCCTCTGATCTACTATTCAACCTTTTGTTATTTTTATTTATTCGAAAACTTTCACGTTAAGATACTTCTACCAATATTTTTTTTTTTAGTTACCTATAATTTGCCCATATCCAGAACACCTATTTTCGAAGGAAATGAAAACCAAGAAGAAATAAATAAAGTTTACGAATGAATAGAAGAAGTAAACTCAAGAAATAACTATCGGCCTGAATAATCTACGAATGATAGTTAAATAAAACATGGAGATCGGAGGAGAGTTCTTATCCGAGATCCTTCACTTAAAATTTCAAACCAAAGACTTTAAGAGATCGGGAGAGAGTTCTTACCTGATTCTCATTTAAATAAAACATGGAGATCGGAGGAGAGTTCTTATCCGAGATCCTTCACTTAAAATTTTAAACCGAAAACATGGAAATCGGGGAGAGTTCTTACCTGATTCTCATTTAAATAAAAAACATGGAGATCGGAGAAGAGTTCTTATCTGAGATCCTTCACTTAAAATTTTTAAACCAAATATTCTAAGAGATCGGGGGAGAGTTCTTACCTGATTCTCAGCCAAAACCTTAATAAAATATGTGGAGATCGGAGGAGAGTTTTTATCCGAAATCTCCCGCTTAAAACTCTAAAAACATACCTAGAGATAGGTAGAAACTTCTTATCTGAGCTCTCTTAACAAAATCCAAATTAAAATAACACAACTCCAATACACTAGAAAACTTTACTCGACACCTAATCACTAAAGGGTCATCTCATGAACTTTTGTTCTTGGGGCAATCCAAAATAAGTGAAATATCAAACATTCCTTTATGTCGCACAAAGGATTAACATCATCACTATCCCAACCCTCTAATTATCTTTTTAACTTATGAAGAGCATAACATTAAATCTGTTTACCCTCACTGAGGGACGAGGTGGGGTGCCTAACACCTTCCCCACCTGTTTACGGACTCCAAACCTAGAATCTCTATTTTCGAAGTGGTTGCTTTTTAATTTACCTTCACAAATGGTTTTCTTTAATTTCTCTTAAAATTAAAGTGGTGACTCCTCACTTTTCCCACTTCGGTGAAGAGCTTCATCCAGGCAACCGTAAAATACCATGCGACACCATGTAACTTGCTGGTGAGAATCACGTGGTCTTGTTTTGGCACAGAAAGTTGCACGGGTCTGTGCCGACTACACGGGCCTTATTACACAGGCCGTGTACTATTATTCCCATAAGGTTCTTCAAGCTTGCGCCCGGCAGAGACTTACACGGGTCCCTGCAGATTACACGGGTCTACTTACACAATTCGTGTACTTGTGTTTCTCATCGATTCTCTTGGCTTTCTTCCGGCAAAGAATTACATGGGTCTGGGGCTTGGTTTACACGACCCGTGTACTTTGTGTCAGCAGCAATTCTTTGTCTTTTTACCTCTCCAAGCTTTCTAGTGCACTCCCATCCTTTGGGGCTTCACCCAAACACCTGAAATAATGTAGAAAACATGAAATTAAGGGCTTGGCAACAGGATTTATGAAAACTAATGAAATCAACTACTATGCATGAAAAATACTTGCCTAAATGCTATGATTTAGAATACAAATGTGCTTAAAAACATCTATACAATTCAAGTGTATCAAATACCCCAAAACTCAAACTTTTGCTTGTCCTCAAGCAAAACTAAACTCTGTTTTAAAGCACATTTCAGGGGATACTTAGGAATACAACCATCAATTTAATAAGCATAGAATTGAACTCCTCCAGCCTTCATACCAACTCTCCTTTTTCAAGGTATAAGGGTTCTAACAGCTGCCTGTTTGGAACTTCACCTCGTTTCATGGTGTTTCGACTAATTATTCCTCTATACAAGACCATTAATAAGCCACAAACAACCTGTTTTATCGAGATAGAATTAAGAAACACTAACTCCCCTAAATCTGCCTCTTTCGTAAGTAATTGAGATAAAGTATTTCAATTCTAACTCCATAGGCATATCTCAATTTTTTTATCTCCACTAATATAGCATGTGCTTTTTCAAAAGACCAAAAGGTCTTTAAAAGGGTTGTAATGGGGCTAGAGGGATAAACTTGGTTGCCAATGAAAGGTTTTTAGGGAATGAAAATATGAGGATAGCATGTATGCATAAAATCCAAGTATACTGAGTTCGTTTCTACATATTTTGTGTGGAGAGAAAAGGCTTTTGGCTTTTTATATTGTCAAGCATGCTTCCATGACACTTATCTTGGGACTTCTTTTCTTTTTCCTTTTTTTCCTCTCCCCTAAACTCATTGCTTTTGCTGGGTTAGAAAGGCAAGTTTTTCTTTGATTTCTATTGCACACTTGCACTCTTTCTTGAGTACTACATCCTCTTCTTCATTTTCCTTATGCATATTACTTCCTCAGAAGGGTGTGGTAGGTGTTTAGGATAGGGGCTAGGTAAATAACATTGGTAATCAATAAATTATAAGGATAAACATAGGTTTCAAGTTGGCGACAAGGGATATACATTTTAATTAGGGATGGCTAAGGCTTAGTGAGGCTATATCAAAGAATGCCTTAATCATTTCTTCATCAAGCATATGCTAGGATTTTGCCTTGATAGGTCCAAGAGATATGTTCTAGAGCTAGTGAGGCAGTTTTTAGATTTACTTGTATTTCAAAAATTGTTCTCCTAATTTTACAAGTTCAATGTGATAAATTAATAGTTATGAAGAGGTTTAACTAGTCTAGTTCCATTAAAGAGATTAGTTTCTTTACAAACAACATGTTAGGATCCCTTTTTGCCTATCTAGATACGTTCATTCCTCTATCCCGTGGAATCCAATTATTTGCTTACAAAAACTTTAGTTACAGTGCTAAGTTTCACAATTTACAATCCAAAAATTTTTAAAAATTCTCGAAAATTTCGATACACAAGAATAATGTAGCTGAATTTAAACAATGCAATGATGTGCATGTAATGATATACAAGTGCAAATGTATCCCCCCCAAACTCAAACTAGACATTGTCCGCAACGTCAATATAATGTGCAAGATCAGATCAAGCGTAAAAAATTTTAAGGAAGCATAATATTTATTAAGCATGGAAAATTTTTGAACATAAAGTGAATAAAAGAGACATATGGTTGTAAGTTAGGACTAGGGCATGTAAGATATTATAATAAAGATCCTATCCTATGGTCCTATCTCTAAAAGGCCTCTGATGATGATGATGGTGATGCTAGTGATCCTTGCTCCTCTTCCTCCTCATCCTCCTCATCTAGTTTGTCCATTAGAATGTCCAGCTTGTTGTGTGCTTCCTGGAGGCTGTCCTCGATAGCTCGCATCCTATTGTATATTGTGGTCTCCATGCGCTGCAGGTATGCAGGGACTGGGTCTGTCAGTGGTGGTGTGTATGGAGGCACTCGGACAGGGGACTCTTCGAACATTCACCCTTGCCCTTCTTCTTGAGGCTATGAAGTCTCACTGGGTCCCTCCCTTGCCTCGTTTCTCCGAGGGATGGTGTTTCCTTCTGCATCCACCAAGTAGCATTTATTGCCCACCTTTTTACATATCCCCATGGATATGCAAATAGTTTGATCAATTCTCGATGTTCCAGTAACAAAGTGCAATCTGTGATATCCTGGAATGAATCCGAAGTGGAGGGCAATGGTGGTGACAAGGCCTCCAAGCACTATGTGCCCGGTAGGCTGATGGCAAAGGCGTTGGAGATGGTTGCACAAGAAAAAGCCGTTACACTCATCGCCGGTGACCATGCACCATAGGAAAAATAGCTCACTAGCGTTGACAACGCCAAGGCTATCGCCACGGCCCATGATGGTGTGGGTGGCGAAGCAATGCATATATCACAATGCTGGATTGGTGATGCCTGTTGATTTGGATTTGCTGGAGTTATAGGGCTCTGTGTTTGGTGCAATGGAATCCCAAAAGTTGATGTTGTTGTACAGCATGCGGTTCCTTGGGATTTCTTGGTGGCCAGTACTATCAAAGCCGAAAATGGCGTTGAACTCGTCTATATTCATTACCCGATCTACACCAAGTAGGCGAAACTCAATTCTGCCCCTGTCTTCCCCGTCAGTGGGCCATAAGTTGGCCTTGAAGCTACCCAGAAATTCTAGCATTGTGTCTTTGTAAGCCGAAAATTGGAGTTGGGAGAACTTTGTCCACCCAATACTGTCAAGTAACCCATTGATTTCTTCTTACAACCCGATTTGCTCTAAAAGCGAAAAATCTATGTATTTGGTGGAGGATATTTTTTGGGCATGAAGTCGGGTGCACATCGCTTTGTGGGCATCATCTCGAAATCCCCAAGGAATAGAGATTTCAGGTTGTGGATTGGGTTGTGGCTGTGGTTGTGGTGGGGATAGGTCTTGTTGAGATGGTTGTTGAGTGGCTTCCCTGCTCTTGGGCGTTGGGTTAGAGGTCAGTGGAGAAGGTGAGGACTCTCCTCTTTATCGTGAAGAAGAGCTGATTCTTCTTGTAGATCTCTTTGCAGGAGCCATGGGTGTGTTTTTGGGAAGGATAAGAGTATGATTTTGGTGAAAGGAGATGAGATTTGAGAGGTTTTTATAGGCTAGGAAGGGAGTAGATGAAGCATTTTGTGTTTATGAAGGGTTTTAATGCTAGGGGTGTATTTAAAGAGCCGTTAGGACTCTTCGTAGATCTGTCGTAGTACACGGCCCGTGTAAATCAGTTCTGGGACCCGTGTAACTTTTTGTTTCATGAGTTTCTTTACTGTATATGTTACACAGCCTGTGTAAAATACAAGGAGCCCCGTGTAACCTTCTGTCTCTCAATTATTCTTTAAGAGACATTACACGGTCCGTGTAAATTGGGCTATGGACCCATGTAACTTTCTGTCTCCTGAAGAGTTGAAATTTCATGAAATTTATGGACTTCCAGAAAGTTACACGGGGCGTGTAAAACTAGTACACGACCCATGTAATTTTTTGATTTTTTTTGATTTTTTATTTTTTTTTTATTTTTTTTAAATCTTTGGAAAATGAAAAATTTTATCATCATAACACATGAAATGGATGCAGAGATTAACAATAGAGTTACTTCCCCAGTTTTGTTCAATTTTCCCTTTTGTGGTTTTGACTTGGTGATTCCCTTCCTCTCTTGATCTCTATTCCCCTTTTCAAAAATCCTACAAAATGAAATGCTAATGAGTACGAAACAAAAATTCAATATTGAAGAAAAAGAAAAGAAGAAAAGTTCAGAAAATTTTTGGGTTGCCTCCCAAAGAGCGCTTGTTTATAGTCTTAGCTGGACTTTGCTTGTTTATGGTCTGTTAGTAGGAGGATTGAGAGTGCAATTGACTCCTATTTTTATGGGTTCTCCTTGAAAGTAAGGCTTCAGCCTCTGCCCATTGACCTTGAATGCACCTGAGGTTTGGCTCCATACCTCTACTGCTCCATGTGGGAAAACTTGGGTAACCTTGAAAGGTCCAGACCATCTTGATTTCAGCTTCCCTGGAAAGAGTTTCAATCTAAAGTTGAATAAGAGGACAAGATCTCCTTCTTTTATCTCTTTTCTTGCTATGCACCTATCATGCCATCTTTTGGTTTTATCCTTAAAGATTTTGGCATTTTCGTATGCATCTTATCGGATTTCTTCCAACTCATTCAGTTGTAAGAGTCTTTTTTCACCAGCAGCTTTGAGGTCAAAGTTTAGTACCTGAATTGCCCAGTAGGCTTTATGCTCAAGTTCAACAGGGAGATAGCATGATTTTCCATAAACCGCATCAAGGGTGTTGTGCCAATTGGGGTTTTGTATGCAAAGGTATGCCCATAGTGCATCATCTAGCTTCATGCACCGCCCTTCCCGGATCTGCTTACGCTTTCCGTAACCGCCGCCTCGCTTGATATTTCTACTTGACCATTGGTTTGAGGATGATTGGGTGTGGCCACCTTGTGAGTCACTCTATACTTTTTCAGTAGTGTTTCGAATTGTTGGTTGCGTATGGCTTCCTCCATCACTGATTATCGCTCATGGTGTGCCAAATATTGTGAAGATATTCTTCTTAAGGAACTTGGTGACCACTCTAGCATTGTTGGTTGGTGTTGCAATAGCTTCTACCCATTTTGACACATAATCAACTCTAATCATAATATACTTGTTTCCATGGGAAAAGGGAAATGGCCCCATGAAGTCTATTCCCCATACATCAAACAATTCTATCTCAAGTATTCCATGCAGTGGCATTTCATTCATTCTTGAACTGTTAACTGTTCTTTGGCATTGATAACAAGCTATCACAAAGGATCTTACATCCTTAAATAAATGTGGCCAGTAAAACCCTACTTGTAAAATCTTGGCTGCAGTCTTTGAAGTGCGTAAATGTCCTCCATATAGTGATGAATGGCAGTGATAAATGATACTTTCAATATCTTCCTCCGGTATGCACCTTCTTATCAGCCCATCATTACATCTCTTGTACAGGAGTGGTTCTTCCCATAAGTAATATCTCACATCATGTAGGAATTTCTTCCTTTGCTGATAAGTCATGTTTGGAGGTAGTACCCTGCATACAAGAAAATTAACAAAGTCAGCGTACCATGGAGCTTTGGAGAATGCAAGTAATTGCTCATTAGGAAATGAATCGTCAATTGGCAAATCTTCAAATCTTCCATGTACTCCAATTTTAGTCTAGAAAGATGGTCACTTTCTACATTTTCATATCCCTTTTGTCCTTTATTTCAAGGCCAAATTCTGCAGGAGTAGAATCCATCGAATCACCTTGGTTTTACTTCTTTTTTGTTCATAAGGTATCGGATTGCAGCATGATCTGTGAATACAATGACTTTTAACCCGATTAGGTAAGATCTGAATTTGTCCATTGCAAATACCGCTGCTAGGAATTCCTTCTCTGTAGTAGCATAATTGATTTGTGCATCATCGAGTGTCTTGCTAGCATAATAAATAGCATGGAGCTTTTTATCTTTTCTTTACCCAGCACTGCTCCAACTGCAAAGTCACTCGTGTCGCACATCACCTCGAATGGTAGGTCCTAATTCGATGGCTGCATTATTGGTGCTGATATCAGGGCCTCTTTGATTCTATTAAAGGAGACAAGGCAATTTTCATCAAAATCAAAGGGAACATCTTGATTTAACAAGTTAGTAAGTGGCTTAGCTATTTTGGAAAAGTCTTTGATGAATCTTCTGTAGAATCCTGCATGTCCCAAAAAGCTTCACACTCCCTTGATTGATGTTGGGGGTTGCATGTTTTCAATGATCTCAATTTTTGCCTTATCAACTTCAATTCCTCTTTCTGATATCAAATGTCCCAGAACTATGCCTTCCCTTACCATGAAATGGTATTTTTCCCAATTTAGGACCAGGTTTGATTCTTCACTTCTTTGCAACACCTTAGATAAATTAGCTAAGCAATCATCAAAAATAGTTCCATAGACAGAAAAATCATCCATAAAAACTTCCATGATATCTTCAATATAATCAGAAAAAATAGCCATCATGCATCTTTGAAAGGTAGCAGGGGCATTACAAAGACCGAAAGACATTTTTCTATATGCAAATGTTCCATAGGGACAAGTGAACATTTTCTTTTCTTGGTCTTCTGGGTGAATAGGAATTTGAAAGAATCCCGAGTACCCATCTAGATAACAGAAATAAGAGTATTTTGCTAACCTTTCTAACATTTAGTTGATGAAAGGAAGAGGGAAATGATTGTTTCTGGTGGCACTGTTCAATTTCCTATAATCTATACACATTCGCCAACCAGTGACTACTCTAGTAGGGATTAGTTCATTGCTTGCATTTTGGATAACAGTTGTCCCACCTTTCTTAGGAACTATATTTACTGGACTAACCCATTTACTATCAAAAATTGGGTATATGATACCTGCATCTAATAGTTTTAAAATTTCTTTCTTGATTACTTCTTTCATGTTTGGGTTAAGTCTTCTTTGATGTTTGATTGTGGGTTTACTGTTTTCTTCCATGGGTTCCTATGCATGCAAATCGAAGGGTTGATCCCCTTCAGGTCTTCTATTCTATACCCTAATGCTTTGCTATGGATCCTAAGTTCTCTTAACAAATTTTCCTCTTCTAATTTAGACAGGCTAGCATTGATTATAACAGGATATTTAGAATTTGAGTCCAGAAATGCATACCTTAGCGAAGACGAGAGAGGTTTAGGCTCTACCTGTTTGGAGTTTTCCTGGAGCTTACCTTTGGTTTGTTCCTCCTTCAACTTTTCTATCTCAGAAGCCTTAGCCAAGGGTAGGGGTGGAGGAGCTGCCAAATCACAGTGCACATGCTGCTATTTCTGTATTTTCATCATCAACTGTATGGCTGTGCACAATACATGCTTCAAGAGGATCTTTAGGATGTGTCTTATGAAATTCCTCTTTAACTTCTTCGTTAATTATGTCAACCTTGAAGCATTCATCAGGTTCAAATTTATGTTTCATTGTGTCGAACAAGTTGAACTCCACTTCTTCTTCTCCTACCTTGAGGGTTAATCATCCATTTTTGACATCTATGATGGCTCCGGCAATTGCCAAGAATGGTCTTCCCAAGATGATAGGAATTTGGACATCTTCTTCCATCTCAAGGACAACAAAGTCCACTGGAATGAAGAATTTGCCCACTTTGATAGGAATGTTCTCAAGTATCCCTACAGGATATTTAATGGATCGATTAGCCAATTGCAATGAGATTGTTGTGGGTTTCAGTTCCCCGATCTCCAGCTTTTTGCATATTGATAGAGGCATTGGACTGACGCTTGCTCCAAGATCGTAGAGGGCCTTGTCTATTTTCTTGTTACCAATGCTACAGGGTATGAAAAAGCTTCCTGGATCTTTCAACTTTGGAGGCAGTTTATTTTGCAGAATGGTACTGCATTCCTCTGTTAGAGCTACTGTTCCATAGTCTTCTAGCTTCCTTTTCTTTGACAAAATTTCTTTAAGAAATTTGGCATAAGATCAGATTCGAGAAAGTGCTTGTTGAAGGGGATGTTAATGTAAAGTTTCTGTAAAACTTCTAAAAACTTCTCAAACTGCTTGTCTAGTTTGGCTTTCTGAAATCTCTGAGGAAAAGGTAGGGGAGGCTGGTATGATTCTGATAATTTCTTTGTCTTCCTTGCTTCCTCTTCCTGATCTTTTTTAGCTTCTTCCTCCTTTTTCTCTGCTTGGTCTGTAGATTTTTCTATGGTTTCCTCTGTCAATTCTACCTCTGGTTGTACTAGAGTTCTCCCACTCCTCAGTGCAACTGCCTTGCAATGCTCCCTTGGGTTCATTTCTGGTTGACTGGGCAGCTTGCCAGCAACCTTACTTAAAAAACTTGCTTGCTGAGCGATTTGATTCTCTAGCATCTTGTTATGGGTAGCAAGTTGGTCCATTTTGGAAGTCAGCTATTTGATCAATTCAGTTTGTTGTTGTTGAGCTGCTAGGAATCCTTCCATCATGGTTTCCATGGTTATTTTTCGGTTTAGGTTGTTGAGGTTAGAGAGGTAGTGATGGTTGTGCAAAGTTCTGACCTCTGTTCTGAAATCCAGGGGGTGCTGGAGGTTTGTACCCTTGTTGCTTGTTTATTGGCTGGTTCTGCTGATTGGACCATGAGAAATTTGGGTGGTTTCTCCATCCAGGGTTGTAAGTATTTGAATATGGATTGTTTGGCTGCCTCTGGTTAAAGTTTCCTCCATTATTCACATAATTCATTTGTTCTGTAGGTTTATTGAAATTGCTGTATTCTAAATTCATGTATCCTCCTTCATAGCTACCCTCATGTTGACTATTTGTACCAACTGCGTTGGCTTGCATTCTTTCAAGTTTCTTTGTGAGCTGATCAAATTGGGCATTTATCATGCTTAGGGCATCTACTTCCAGGACCCCTGCAGTTCTTCTTGCATTTCCTCTTTCATTTGACCACTCATAATTATGGTATGCAACCCTTTCTAGAAGTTCAAGTGCTTGTGGCACTGTTTTCTCCATTAGATCACCCTCTGCAGCTGAATCAACTGTGCTCCTTGTAGAGGGTAGTAATCCATTATAGAAAATTTGCACCAATAGCCAATCCTCTATGCCATGGTGTGGACTTTCCGTCTGCAGGTCGTTATATCTTTCCCATGCGCCATAGAGTGATTCTCCTTCCTTTGTCTCAAGGTGTTGAGCTCAAGCCTCGCCTTTGCAGCTTTGTAGGTGGGAAATACCTTGCTAGAAAAGCTTGAGAGAGGTTTTCCTGTAGTGAATGTTCCAATGGTTGAGAAAGTAACCACTTCCTTGCTCTATCCCGAAGGGAGAATGGGAATGCTCTGAGTCTTATTGCTTGATCAGACACTCCATTCATCTTGAATGTATCACATAGGGAAAGAAAGCACTGAAGGTGATAGTGTGGGTCCTCTGTTAGTGAATCTGCAAACTGGATTTGTTGAATCATTTGGAGCCATGCTGGTTTTAATTCAAAGTTGTTGGCTTCCACTGTGGGTCTAGTGACACTGGGCTGAAATCCTTGGACAGATGGAGCTCCGTAATCTCTCAAGAGTCTTGGTCTGTCATTATTATCAGCCATAGTTGGGATTTCAGGATCTTCTTGACTGTGCTCTTGATGTTTCCTTTCCCTCCTGATGGCTTTCAGAGTTCTGTCTATTTCTGGATCATAGTCCAAAATTTCTTCTGGCTTTGTTTTGGTCATATACCAGATCGGGCACCTGAGAGAAAAGAAAAGAAATACAACCAGTAAAATAAAATTAAATAATAAATATAATTGCCTAAATCAGCTAAAAAGCCTTTCGCTTGATATTACTAAAACCAAAAAATCCCCAGCAACAGTGCCAAAAACTTGTTTCTGCTATTTTGCAATCACTTTAAGTGCACGTATCGCTAACAAGTAATAAAGTGATAAGTAGAGTATCATTCCCACGAGGAATTTTGTTTAGCAAGTACCAATCTACACAGAAATCTTGACTGTCTAAGCTATAGAATACTTAAGGAATGAAGTTTATTAACTTTAAACACTAAAATGGTAAACTTAAAATGAAATGATTTATTTGAAGCAATTCTGGAATTAAGATTTCACACTTGAATCATACTAGGGATGTTATCTCGTTTATTTACTGAATTGAGGATCGTTTTCCTTAATGGAAATCAATCCTAAGCTATCCTAAATCTTCTCTCAAGGCATCTAAG
Organism: Hevea brasiliensis; assembly: GCF_030052815.1. NCBI lineage: Eukaryota > Viridiplantae > Streptophyta > Magnoliopsida > Malpighiales > Euphorbiaceae > Hevea > Hevea brasiliensis. Next base: position 12,564,914 of record NC_079493.1, on the reverse strand, counting down.
GTGTATTCTAATTAACTCGAACCCTACTTTCTTGGTGATCAAATTAATTAAAATCCTTTAAGACCTTTGACTAATTTTTAGGTTCCACAAAGGTATCAGCCTATGTCTAGGTCAGAATTTCTAGGTTCAAGATCTTGATTTTCTAATGTTAATCTTCACCTTTCAGTCCTTCAATTAACATCTACGATCATAACTAAGTGGGTACCAACACATAGCATGCATTAAGATCACAAGAAATTAAATCAAGAAACGAATCTCGAATCCAATAAATAAACTCAGTGTTCATCCATAATAATAATTATAAGAGCTACTCTCCCAAATCCAGAATAAGAAAGCTACTCACTCATGGTGAGTTCAACAAATGTCATGATAAAAAGTGAAAACAATGGAAGGAGAATTATGCAGAAGAAATAAAAATAATAGAAATCTGTCTAAGGAGATGAAATGAAGGAACCAAAGAGAGTTGCAGCTTTGATCTTGTGGAGCTTCAGCTGGAAACTTCTTTTTGGTACTGGCGTATAGCCTGACAGCAGTAACCTTCAGTAACAGTCCTGACGACAGTGGCCGACTCCTCTTCCTGATGTTTTCTTTTTTATTTATATTGGTTGCTCTAGGGTTAGGTCATTTTGAGTCCAAAAGGCTTTAGGAGTCTCGTTGGAATCACAAAACAGGAGGAGAATTCCAATGTAAAATAGGTCAGAGCATAGTACACTACCGTGTCACTACATGGGTCTCGCAAAGTAGGGCCGTGTAACTTGCTGGAGGAGAATCGCGTGGTCTTATTTTGGCATAGAAAGTTACACGAGTCTGTGCCGACTACACGGGCCTTATTACACAAGCCGTGTACTATTGTTCCCATAAGGTTCTTCAAGCTTGCGCCCGATAGAGACTTACACGGGTCCCTGCAGATTACACGGGTCTACTTACACGACCCATGTACTTGTGTTTCTCATCGATTCTCTTGGCTTTCTTCTGGCAGAGAATTACACGGGTCTGGGGCTTGGTTTACACGACCCCTGTACTTTGTATCAGCAATAATTCTTTGTCTTTTTGCCTCTCCAAGCTTTCCTTTGTACTCCCATCCTTTGGGACTTCACCCAAACACCTGAAATAATGCAGAAAACATGGAATTAAGGGCTTGGCAACAGGATTTATGAAAACTAATGAAATTAACTACTATGCATGAAAAATACTTGCCTAAATGCTATGATTTAAAATACAAATGTGCTTAAAAACATCTATACAATTCAAGTGTATCAATTGGCTGTCAACTCATTATGCCACCTTATAGGATGGCACCAGCAGAATTGAAGGAATTGAAGGAGCAACTACAAGAGCTTCTGGACAAGGGTTTCATCCATCCAAGTATTTCACCCTGGGGTGCTCCTATTCTATTTGTGAGGAAGAAGGATGGATCTTTGAGGTTGTGTATTGATTATAGAAAATTGAATAAAGTGACTGTTAAGAATAAATATCCACTTCCTCGAATTGATGACCTATTTGACCAACTACAAAGAGCGAGGTACTTTTCCAAGATAGACCTATGGTCGGGTTATCATTAGCTGAGAATTCGAAGTAAGGATGTGTCAAAGACAGTGTTCAGGACAAGGTATGATCATTATGAGTTTTTTGTGATGTCTTATAGACTCACTAATGCACCAGCGGCCTTCATGGACTTGATGAACAGGGTGTTTAGGCCGTTCCTGGACCATTTTATCATTGTATTCATAGATGACATTTTAGTATATTCTCAGACTGAGGAAGAGCATGTTTGTCATCTGAGGATGGTGTTATAAACTTTGAGGGAGCACTAGTTATATGCAAAATTTTCAAAATGTGAATTTTGGCTGGAAGGCATCTCATTCTTGGGATATGTGGTTTCTAGTGAAGGTATTCAAGTGGATCCCAAGAAGATTGAAGTAATAACTGACTAGCTTAGGCCTACAACAGTCACTAAAGTGCAGAGTTTTCTAGGCCTGGCTAGCTATTACAGGCACTTCGTGCAGAATTTCTCTAGGATTGTAGCTTTCTTAACCAAGCTAACTCGAAAGAATGTCCCATTTTTCTAGTCAGACAATTGTGAGGAAAGCTTCCAGAAACTTAAGGAATGTCTAACTACAGCCCTTGTGTTGACATTGCTGGTAAGTGGTGAAGGATATATAGTGTACTATGATGCTTCCTAGGTTAGGTTGGGGTGTGTCTTAATGCAGCATGGAAAGATAGTGGCCTATGCTTCAAGGTAACTATAGAGGCACAAGCAGAACTACTCCACCCATGATTTGGAAATGGTAGCTGTAGTCTTTGCATTAAAGATCTGGAGACACTATCTGTATGGTGAAGTGTGTGAGATATACATTGACCACAAAAGCCTAAAGTATATTTTTCAGTAGAGGGGCTTAAATCTGAGGCAAAGGAGATGGATGGAACTTCTAAAGAATTATGACTACACCATTCAGTACCATCCTGAGAAGGTGAATGTAGTGACAGAAGAGTTATGCACTTGTGCGTAAGGATGTAGAGTTTGCAAAGGTGACTATATATTTCTAAGGTCTCCCTATGAGGGGAGTTATGAGATTCTGAAGAAAGGCAAACTAGCACTTTGATACATAGGACCTTTGAGATTACCGATAGAGTTGGAGCAAAGGCCTATTGGTTATAGTTACCACCAAACCTTTCTCATGTTCACCCAGTATTCCGCATCTCCATGGTTAGGAAATATATACCTGATCCTTCCCATGTATTACAACCCGATATAGTAGAGTGGAATGAAAACTTAACCTTCGAGGAGCAGCCAGTAGCCATAGTGGACTACTAAATGAGGCAGCTAAGGTCAAAGCAGATCCCTATGGTTAAGGTTTTGTGGAGGAGCCAATCGATGGAAGAGTATACTTGGGTGTCAGAGAGGGACATGAGCAGCAAGTACCCAATATGTAATCTTGTAGTTTTATTATGCCCTGTGTAAAATTCGAGAACGAATTTTTTATAAGAGGGGAAGAATGTAACACCTCTAATTTTTTTAAATAATTATTTTATATGTAAATATTAATATTTTATTATATTAAGTATTATGAAAATTTATTTGAAATTTTCTAAAATTTATTTGAAATTTTCTAAAATTTTAAAATTGAGTTTGAGTTTTCAAAGACAATAAACTTTGTTGATTTTTAGGAAATAATTTAAAGACCATGTGGCAAAACTAAAAATATATTTGGACTCCATAAATTTTTTTGAATTTTCTAGAATTTTTTCAAAATTTTTGGGCCTCATTTTTTATTTCAAGGCAGAGTAAAAAAATTTAATTTTGGGTATTCAATCGAATAGAACCGACCTGATCGCATCGGCCGACCTGATCGACCCCTTTTTCTTTTGTTCCCTCTTCTCTTTGGCACCTCGACCCACCTCCCTTCTTTCTTTCGTTTCTCTCTCCTCCCTCCTACTTTTGTCGGTTGGCAACCACCCCTCATCTACACATCGAGAGCTTTCCATAGACACTAAGAACACCAATTTTCATCGAGCGGATTGTCCAATTTTGCCCGGAAAGTTTTAGCCCATTTCGACTTTTGAGCTAAATTTCTCCCAAATCGAGAAGCCCACGAGAATTCCGAGAGTACTGGCGTGCTTTACATAATGAGAGCTTTCACGGTAATATAAATTTCAAAATTTTTCTATACTAAAACTTCGATGGATCCCACGAACTTCACAGTAATTTTTGAAGCTTTAAATGAGCTTAAATAATTTTGTAAATAATTTATTCTAACCCCTAGTGTTGTGAGCTTCACGTAGATACTTTCGTTTCGTAGAAATTTGATCATCGCCCAAATCTGTAATTTTGAGCTGAGCAGATAAGCTGTTGGAATTACTTCAGAACTGAGTCAATGTTATAGGCTACCCCACCATTTTTAGAACCCCCTGACGCATTTCAAGCGTCAGAATTGGTGTAGGTAAATCTGAACCCTAAGTTTCTTCAGTTATCTAGTGCCAGATTTAGATTAAAAATCTATAAAATATTCGTGGAAGGTTAGAAAATTATAATTCCTTTTGTATTAGCTTTGTAATATTGCTAAGGACTGTAAGGCAAAATTTTAGAAATTTTAGAGCTCGTTTGAATGATTTATAATAAAATATTAGTTACAGGGATTAAAATGTAATTTTTCAAATTTGTGAGTATTGACTATTTTGGAGGGCCCAAGAGATGCCATATGATATTGATAAGATGTAGTTGTAGGAATTTGAGATTTAGAAGTGTTATTTGGATCTTTTTTGCAGGTTGGATAGGTCCTAGGTATAGGGGAAACTCTGCCAGATTTTCGACAAAACTTAAGATTGTTCCTTGATTCTTTAAAATTTTGTTTTAAGTAAATATTGACAAAATTTTTAATATAATATTTTGGTGAGCCCGGTTAGCCTTCCTCCTCCGCTTAGCCACTATAGTGACCTTTGATTAATTTGTAAGTAGATATTTATTTATAATTTCAATATTATTATATATTCAAGGCATGCTCATGCATCACTTATACATATATGTATGTAGTAAAAATTAGGCATACCTTATTTTGCATTTTTTTCTTGATGATATTACTGTGATTATTATTTTATGGCGATCTGGAGCTATGTGTGTGAGTTGGTGTGTATATAAATATGGGTATTGATAAGTCAAGGTAGGCACAGCTTTGAGTTGATCTTGTTGGCCCCCGTATTTGGATATTAAGAGAAAGTCCGGCTTTCAGTTGATCTCACTAGCTAAGGTTGGAACTAAGAGAGCTGTATAAGGGATCAACTCCGATATATATGTTTGTGAGTATGGATGTGACAAACGGGTGTGTGACTACTCCAGATTGCTTTTGATGTGATTATGACTTGACCTGTTATTCATGTGTTTAACCTTCTTTCTTCTTCGTAGGTCTATTAATTTCTATTTTCATATTTTATATTGTTAAATTTGAATTCTAGATCTCCGTATTTGTAGAACCACTTTATTTAGCTTGCGACTGTAAGATTAATTATTTTGAAAGTTATAAATTTATTAATCTATATATGTGTAAATGTGTGAATGGATGGCTTGTTGGATGAGGGAGTTGGACTCCCATTTGATTTTTTATTGATTTGTGGATGATTGTAAGGGTGAACTGAGCTCCCAAATTCTTTTATTTTGAGATTATAGGTCGAGTGAGTTGAAAACTCTCCGTTGGATGATCCATATTATGATCAGGCTTTGTCCGGTTGATTTTTTGAAATTAGACTCAAAATATAGACTTCATGGATGAGTTAGAGATTAATTGGGCTTACTACGGCGTTGAGGGCCTTATGTCGACTCCAAGTCTTAGTGCCGGTCTGGTCCATAATTTGGGTCACACAATACCATCAAATAAAAGGAATTTTCTACTTTTCCTTTTTTAATAAAAATTCAAGAAAAAATTTACAAACTCGCATATCGATAAGGATCAATCAAGGTGTTATTTTATGTTGCTTAAACTTTAGGTATATCTTTATGTATCCAAAAATTTTATGTTACAATCTAATTGGAATAAAAAGTAAGATTTATGATAGTAGTGGAGGGTTTGAGTCGATATTGTAATATTTTGCCATTTGTAAAAGATAAGTAAGATAATTGGAAAATATACTGAGACTAGGGTTTAAAAGTTCTAAGTGATTATATCTTATCCTTTTTCATAATAGTGAAACTTTTTTTTCTCATTTTGCTCGTAGACATAGACCTTACGATTTAATTACATAAATCTTGTGCGATTGTATATTTATTTTAAATTTATGTGCTGTTATAACACATGGATTATTTATATTCTTCCCAAGAAAATCAAGAATTTCACTCGCTTGGCTCATGAGAATTGCATCATGTCCTCCCAAGAAAGATTTACGAAACATTAATCTCAAATTAATTTGATTATAATAATTAACAAGAAATAAGTCTATATATATTACTATCAGGTTTTGCACCACAGAATGATGTTTTGTAATTAGTTTAATGGCCAACAAGATGATATCACTATTTTACCATTTAACAGTTAATCTAACATCTATTTTTACCGAACATTTTTGCTTTAATAGTTACATAAATAGCTAATCTCTAATAGTTAATGGCTAGTTAAATAACTGACAGCTAATGAAATAGCTAACAGTTACTAGAATAGTTAATATCGCTAAATAAAGACTAAAACAACTAATACTACTAAATATAACTTAAAACATATTAAAAATAGCATGTTAAATTAAGTAAATACATTTAACACCTATTTATTTGCCTACCTAATTTGAATAAGATATTGTTTAATATATCTGATCAACTTTTTAAATTTTTATAACTTTTATTTTTAATGCATAAAATATTATTTAAATCTAAAATTTGATCAGTAGGATATTTAAATTCACACTCAATTTTTGAAATCTAGCGTAAATTATCAAAATGAGAAAAAAGAATTAAAACATAAATTCGCATAAAGATTTAGGTTTTGAGTGTAATTGCTATAAAAGCTACATGAGATGGAAGCTCTTCCATCCAAATTTGTTCATCAACAGAGAGTAGTGCATTCTTAGCTAAATAGTGAGCAACATATTAGCATGCCTAGAAATATGATCGAATTTACAGAACAAAGCATAGTGAGCTACATGAAGAGCATCGTCAACAAAGAGACCTCAGAAGGAGATTGAGCAGAGCCTCCATTCAACAGTCTAATTGTGTTGAGGCTGTCTTTTTCCACTTAGAGCCTGTGAAAGCCAGCAGATGGTGTAACACCCCTACATGCATAGTTCTGTGCAAATCATTGTTCTGGTGACCAGTATTAGTCCGGACAATTAAGAAGATTAGAACTATATTGAAGCCATCTAGAAAAGCCCTAAACAAAAATAAATAGCAATTACATGATGGTAAAAAGGAAATAAAGGAAACAAAGCATTATGGGTTCAATGAGCCGGAGGTCACAGCGATGGGTGACAGACATGAAGTGATCATGAGGTCAACTATACTCCTGTTTTTGTATGGGACATTATGACACCGCAGTCCTAGAAAAAAATTGCGAAGCTAGGGGAAAGGTGAAAATCACAGAAAAAGGTGGAGAACCAGATCAAATAATTAGGTCAGGGTTCCGGAAGAAATACTGAATTATTGGCAAACTGGATCAGATCAGCGATGGTCAAATTGGTCAATTTACCCCTAAAGGTGACCTAACTGTCCAATAAAATCTGAGAAATGAAAATTTTGAAATATAGATTTAAATTAAAGAAGTATGGAAAAAGAAAGGAAAAATAAAAGAAAACAAAAATAGAATTATGACATCACACAAATGACATAAGCATGACTTAATAAATAAATTACCATTTAATTGTTTATTTGACCAAGTTAAATAAAAGATAAAAATCAAAAAAATTAAAAGTGAAATTTGGTCTTCTCTCTTTCGTTGTTGCCGTAGCCCCTCTCTCTCTTGTTCCTCTATTCTTTTCCATTTCCACCATGAAAGCTTATTTTTAAGCTTTCTAAACCCTAATTTTAATCATAAATCCCCTAAATCCCTTAGTTAAAAATTGTTATTAAGCCTTGAGAAGAAGATTGGGAGAAAGAAAGTGGAGAAATTGGAGGAGAATTGGAAGATTTGAAAAGCTCAAGCGAGGTAAGTAATTTATTCTTCTTCCTTAGTGAAAATTGATTGAAATTAAGTTAGTTTTGATGGAATTATATGAAGAAAATTGAAAATTTGCATGATTGGAGGGAGGGAGAAATTTCAGTTGGCTTGGCACTTGAGGGGAATTGAAGTGTTCTAATCTAATTAAAGGTGCATTTATGCTTAAATGAGTTAGAATAGTTTATTAGTATACTTCAATTTTATCAATTGTGATAATTAGTGAATTAGGGTTCTTGACCCTTAGGGTTTTGGGGGAAAAATTAGAGAATTTAGTAAATTGATGTACTTTGACCTAAGTGAGATTTAAAATGGTTAATTGGTGTAATTTAGAATGTGTTTGAATGGTTAAAATTGAAATGGGATTGTGAATGTGTGATGTTCAATTCTGGACAGCTTGACCCTTACCCATTCAAATAGGTATAACTGGAAATTAGTTGCTCCAATTGGTGTGAGGCCAATTGGAGATGAAAATTAAGACATAATGCAACAATTTTGGTGAAGAAACCTTGCCCTAAAACTGAACACAAAGTGGTGTAAAATTAGGTCAAATCCGAGTAAGGCACACTGCCACTATATAGAAATGACCAAATGAACAGTGATTATTCATTTGGCCATAACTTGGCCTAGGTAGGTCCAAATGACCTGATTTTTAAACTATTAGAAAGCTACGACATAGTACTACAACTTTAATGAAGAACACAAACCCAAATTCTGCCCATAACCAAATCAATTTGTCACCCAAATTTGGGTTACCAAACCGCTGTAACTAAATTTGGTACCTGTAACTGGTTTGGACCAATCCATCCAGCCTTAGAAAAATGGTCATAACTTGAGTTACAAAACTCTAAATGGAGTGATTTAAAAAAAAGAATTAAAGAAGACACATTAAGGAACAACTTTGATGAAGGAAAGTTGGCCAAAATTCCATTGTAGACAGACCAATGGAATAGTAGAAACTTATGACCCAAAACTGAAATTTTGGCATTTTACTTAGGTAGTTTGGAAATTTAATTGGCAATCAATGCCAACAAACTTGACACCCAAAATGTGGTATGTGGGTGCAATTAGAGTTAATAAACCTATTTAGAAGGAAAAAGTCAATATTTTGACTTGAATAGTGTCATGAATAGTGACACCATACACAAAAATTTAAAGAACCGTAATGAGTAGGATAAGTCTGTAAAGAAATTATTGTAATTAATTATTAGAAATGGATTGAATGGATGCTGAAGCACTTTAAATTTATATGTTTCAGTTGGAAAGGGATCTTCGAAAGAGAAACGAAAATTTGAGTAAATTGAGTCAACAGAAGAGGTTTGTGCACAACTAGTTTTAAATTGTTCATGTTTTGCGTATTTTATTTGATTAAATGATTTTAGTTTCTTTATGTATTATGTTTATCAATTATTGAATTTATTTCAATGATTATTGAAATGTGTTATGGTATGAATGAGTTTAGTTTTGGAAAATGAAATTAATTATGATTTTATTTTGTTATGAATTGAATGAAACTGGATTCGGAAAAATTTTGATTGAAATACATTTACATGGAAAATTTGATTTGAAAATGGTTTATACATAACATGGGAAATGGATTAAATATGTTTTGAATTGTGAAGGGCATGAAAAAATTATTGGATATTGGAATTGACTTTGAATTGAATTGTATTGTGATTTATGCTCACAAAAAGGACAAAGAGATTCATGATGTGTTTTATATCTCACTATAGATGCTTGACTAGGTTATTACCTGTCCCTCATTTGTTGAGGAGACACTGGAGTTAGCTTTATTTTGATTACCATGGTACGTGCACATGCTTAGATTTTCCTCTTATTAGAGGTTAGATCTAAGTTTTTCATGACCCTTTCAGAAGTTACGTTGTTGTGGTGTTGTAATGTGTACGATGATTCGATCTCCTCGACCATAGGGAGTTAGAATCACGATTCGACCTCCCCGACCATAGGGAGTTAGAATCGCTTTGAAGATGGCCCTTATGGATTAATCCGGCATAGTTAGTGAGATAAAGAATGATTTTGAAAAGTGAGAAATGGTAATTTTAAACTGTTGTTTGAGTAAAATTGATTTGAAAAAGACTATTTATTTTGTAATAACTATTTTCCTAGTTGATGGAATTGTTTCAAATGATCAATTACGATTGGAAAAATTTTAATTGACTAAGGTCACTTAATTATTTGATTGCACCATTGAAAATATTGACTTGATTTTATGATTTTTGAAGAAATGAATATTTTCAATTTTTGTTCTGAATTGTCACCGTATATATATTGTTTATATATACTTTAAATTATAGTTGTGCACCACTGAGTTCACCACTCAGTGATAGTTTTGTATGCTGTCACAGGTGAAAGGACTATAGAGCAGCCGAGTAAGATTTCTTGAAGACTCATTGGGATTAGCTCCGGATATATCATAGGTATACCCTTGTACGTTAGATTTTGATGTATACATGTAATTATATGTATGTAATTTATTTGAGCAATTGTACAAAAACTCTTATAAAATATTTTGGTATGTAATTAAATGCAAATTATTGTAATATAAATTTGATATTTTTATTTATCTGTATAATTTTGTAATATTAATTTTATTACCTTAATGAATGTAATATTCAAAATTCTTTCTGAGTTTGGTAATGAATGAATTGTTTCCTCTATGATGACTTTGACTTAAAAATTGAATTGAGTTGCTTGTATTGACTTGGGAGATGAAATTGAGTTTATTAGAGATGTGGTTGAGAAAACATATTGGATGTAACATCCTCACTTTAGCTAGTTCAGACATACCACTGCTCGTGACTAGGTCGGTCCTGACAGCTAGAACGTCCTAAAATATTTAAACTAAAGTGAGGAACCATACTTAACTCAAATATTAATAAGAAAAATTTAGGAAAAATTTTAAAAATAAAATACAACCAAGTTAAATGAGCCTATGTTCTAGCGATGGGTAACCTAGTGAAAAGTTGCTGCTTCGCAACTAGGAGCCCTAGACTGGAAAAAATTATGAAATAATTTTTGAGACTCTAGAGAAGGGTCATTGAGGTTCTTATGGCATTAGAATGCCAAGAAAATGCTTAGAAAAAATTTTCAATCGGTACAAATAATTTTGGCCCGTTAAGCTAAACGGACGGCATTTTGGTCATTTTGTCTTTAGAGATGATTTTTGGCCAACTTGTCCAGTTAAATAAATAATTTATATAACATAAAATATGAATAAATTTTGTTAAAAATTAAATTGCAATTAAATAGACAAGAAAAGGAGAGAAAATGAAAGAAAATGGACTTATGACATCATAATGATGTCATTAAAGTTCTCCCAACCAACTCAATGTTGACACATGGCATAACTTTATTTAAAAGAGATAAAATGGGCTGAAAATTGAAAAAAAAATCAGAACTTCATCTTCTTCTTTCTTCTTTGCCGTGAACCTCCACTATAGGTACCCATTTGCAAGCTTTTCAAAGCTTGATTTTACTAACTTTTACCCAACAAAACCCTAACCTAGCAACACAAAAAAGTGTTCTTACACCTTGGAGATTCTTTTGGAAGCAAAAATAAAAGGAAAGAAAGAAAACCTAGCAAGTGGGAAACTTCACTCCATTGAGGTTAGTGACCTAACCTTAGTTTTTACCTTAATTTCATGTTAAGGACCATGTATGAGTATGAATTACAAAGGAAATTTGTTAAATACTACTTGTATGCCATCCCTTATTTTCGGCAGCCATGGTTAGGGTTTGATTATGATGAGTTTAATGAAGTTAAAAGGTTATTATGGCTGCCCTTAATGTGTATCTCATAAGTGAACTGATAAATGCAATGATAATGCATGGTTTCGTAATGTTGAGTTAGGGTTTGGGGTGGAAAAATGAGGCTTTGACCATGTGATGATAGAATTAGGTTTTAATGGTAAATTAGTGACCATTTGGTATTGTTTGAATAAAAAATGAAGTGTATTGTGTAGTGGGATTGGAGCTTAGTGTGGCTGCCCTTGGTGACCTGCAAAATTAGACATGAGTCCAGCAGGTTTGGGCTGCAATAACTTGAATTATAGAGGTCCAATTGGTGCAAGTCCAATTGGACATGAAACTAGACACATAATGGCACAACTTTGGTGAAGAAACCATACCCAGAAAACCAAGCCAAGTTGACCAAAAGTTTGCCCTAATCCGGGAGACCTGCATTCTGCCTGGGCAAAATGACCAAATGAACAGTGTTTGGTCATTTGGCCATAACTCAGTGTAGAAACGTCCAATTGACCTGAAATTTTACCAGCAATAATCTAAGATATAGATCTACAACTTTAATGAAGAAACATAACCCAAATTATGACCAGAACATATTCAAAAAGTGAGTTGCAACACTGCTCCTAACATCAGATTTGGTCACCCGTAAATTCTGAAAAACTTTCAATCCGGCCAGTTGTGGTTTTTGGGCCATAACTTGAGCTACAAAACTCCAAATGGAGTGATTCAAAAAAAGAAATGCAACCAGACAAAATAAGGAACAACTTTCATGTTGATCATTTTACCAAATTCCCACTGCAAAAGTGACTAATGGAACAGTAAAGACAAAGCATGAAAACTGAAAATTCTATCCAATTAACATTAAGTTTAGAAATGGTATTGGCAATCAATACCAACAAATTTAGAATGTAAAATGTGGTATGTTGGGAGTATTAAAACCAATGTACCTATTGCCTATGCAAAAGTCAAAATTTTTGCTAACTAATGAATGGAATAGTAACACTAAAACTTGAATTGCAAAAATTGTGAAACTTAAAAGTGTAAAATGCCCTAGTATACCTAGCAAGACTGGTTTGGATAGGTTGGCATGCCAATAGGGTTCTGTTAGCAGCACTGCACATGGCATTATGCCATTTTATGATTTCATGGCTTTTAGCCATTTTGACATTGTGTTGAGACTTGGCCTTGTGCCTAATGTTATTACAGCTTATTAGCTGTTCTGTTGCACACCGGGAGACACAATGTGACCGATGGTGTGATGGCCGAGGTACTTAGTACCTAATGCCGGTTTACCCGTTTATCCAGTCCAGTCAACTAGTATGGTTTACTTGGGCAATGATAATCAACCTTACTAAATTTTAATCGAATAATATTGCAAATAAGATCAGAAATTAAGTCTACCAAAAAATGTAAACATACATTCTGCATACTTATTTTTATTATATTTTATTTTAGTTTATATTGTCATCACTAAGCAGAATTGCTTAGCGCTGCCACTTTGCCACGCCGCAGTATCGAGACCTAGCTGGGGAGCCCAGCAGACATCAGACAAGGTGAGTCTTCAGATTTGCATCCGGAGTCTAGAGTCACCTCACATCTGCAGTGCATATGGTAGGACATTAGGATTTCGGGGTAGCACTTTGTATTTTGCATTTTGTATTAATTTTGGTTTGTAACTATAAACTCTTGAAATTATGTAACAATGTAAATATATGAAATTTCATGTTATTGAAATTTTTTGTATAATGTATATGGATAAATGAAATATTGAGAAATATTTATGAATGTGCTTCCAATAATGAAGTGAAAAGAAAAATTTCTGAAAATAGTGTTGTGATTTGAGATTGAGATTTTGAGATTGACTTGAAATGTGTATAATGGAGTTTGGATTTGGAAATTATATTGGAAGTGTTTTTAAAAAGTTCTAAGAACTGCTTTTTCTAATTTATAGCCAAGACTGTCGGATTTTCTATAAAATTTATGACAAATTCGATTTATCAAAAATTGTAAATAAATAAATTAAAAGGGATAAATTGTAATTGAAACATGAATTGGTGCTCCGCACACCGAGTGGCATAACTTGCTCGCCACATCGTAGACGGTAAGGGTGTCACATTTAGTGGTATCGAGCATCGGCTTAGGCGCTTCGGGCCTAGATAGAGTGCATGCCATTGCATTGCACTTGTAAGTGTTAAGGTGACACCGATGCAGATCCGCTTGTTTTCTTATTTTGAATAGGATATGGATCCCGCCGCAAAGAGTAGTTGATGAAGAGGTGGAGAGTCGTGCTCCACCAAGGGTCAACTGGGAGCAGGAGAATCGCCCACCAAAGAATGAGGCACCGCCGAACCTCGCCATGCGCTATTTCAAAGAAATGACCGAATTCTATCGACAAATGATGGGGCAATTCCACCACCACAACCACACCCACAACCTCCACCAGCACTACGTAAGTCCCATCCGAGAAATCGCAAAACATGGGGCCGTGGACTTCTTTGGGAAGAGGGAGGATGATCCCATGACCGCAGTAAAACTGGTTGATAGAACCATCGAGTGTCAAACAATTAATCGCACTTCGAGCAAAACTCGGAGGGTGCCGTGTCCCTACTTCGTGATGATGCATATCAGTGGTGGGACACAGTAACCAGTGAGGTGCAACCGGAACGGATTACCTGGGAATTCTTCCTTACAATGTTCAGGAAGAAATATGTTAGCAAAGTGTACCTAGAAGAGCGAAGAAGATAATTTATCAGTCTAAGACAGAGGCAATTGTCGTGGTTGAGTATGAGTGTGAGTTTGTCGATCGAGTAGATATGGGAGGGAGATAGTCCCTACAGAGGCAGAGAGGTGCAGAAGGTTTGAAGAAGGGCTCAATGACAATATCAAAGTTATGATAGCAGCATTCGAGATCACATATTTTGCTAAACTAGTTGATGCTGCATCAAAAGTGGAAAGGGTTCAATAAATGAACAAAATAGGAAAGATAGGCAGCGTAAGAGGGAATTTGGACCAGATACCAAGTATGCCGACCGATAGTAAGAAGTTTAAAGGTTCCGTTCACAAGATCGCATTGTGGCCACAGAGGCCATATTGGAATATCTATAGCTAGCTCCCTGCACAATAACAAGGGGATCACCCAGGTCTCGAATGTATGCATTGTGGTAGGAGACACAGAGAGGAGTGTCGATCGTTAACCTGAGAGTGTTTCAAGTGTGGGACTACTGATCATTTCATAAGAGATTGCCCTCAGAGGAGTGGTTCAATAGCTCCAATACAAGTTGATAGACCTTCCCCTACAGCTCAAAGGGTAAAAGATCTGCAGAGCAGTAAACGATCGACATTTCACAGAAGATTGTTTCTGAGACAATTAAAAAGCCTGAAGTAATGGTAGCACCACAAGTATATGCTATGGAAGCTCAGAAAGAGCCAAACCCAGACACTGAGGAGGCGATACAAGGAAGTGAAGAAACAAGGAGGTAGCAACTCCCGACATTTAAGTCGTAAATTTCGAGGATGAAATTTTTATTAGAGGAAGAGTTGTAACATCCTCACTTTAGCTAGTCCGCATAGCCCACTGCTCCGTGACTGTCTGTCATCCTGACAGCTAGAACATCCAAAAATATTTAAACTAAAGTGAGGAACCATAATTAACTCAAATATTAATAAGAAAAATTTTAGAAATAAAATACAACCAAGTTAAATGACCCGATGCCCTAGCGATGGGTAACCTAGTGAGAAGTTGCGGTTCTCGCAACTAGGAGCCCTATACCCTGGGAAAAATTATAAAATAATTTTTTGGACTCCATAGAAGGGTCATTGAGGTTTTTATGGCATTAGAATGCCAAAGAAATGCTTAGAAAATTTTTCAATTCCAGATAGATAATTTTGGCTCGTTAAGCCAAACTGAGGGCATTTTGGTCATTTCTGCCTTCAGAGATGATTTTTGGCTAACTTATCCAGTTAAATAAATAATTTATATAACATAAAATATGAATAAATATTGTTAAAAATTTAATTACAATTAAATAGACAAGAAAATGAGAGAAAATGAAAGAAAATGGACTTACGACATCATAATGATGTCATTAAAGTTCTCCCAACCAACCCAATGTTGACTCATGACATAACTTTATTTAAAAAAGACAAAATGGGCTGAAAATTGAAAAAAAACCAGAACTTCATCTTCTTCTTTCTTCTTTGCCGTGAAACTCCACCATAGGTATCCATTTGCAAGCTTTTCAAAGCTTGATTTTACTAACTTCTACCCAACAAAACCCTAACCTAGCAACACAAAAAAGTGTTCTTACACCTTGGAGATTCTTTTGGGAGCAAAAAGAAAAGGAAAGAAACAAAACCTAGCAAGTGGGAAACTTCAATCCATTGAGGTTAGTGACCTAACCTTAGTTTTTACCTTAATTTCATGTTAAGGACCATGTATGAGTATGAATTACAAAGGAAATTTGTTAAATACTACTTGTATGCCATCCCTTATTTTCAGCAGCCATGGTTAGGGTTTGATTGTGATGAGTTTAATGATGTTAAAAGGTTATTATGGCTGCCCTTAATGTGTATCTCATAAGTGAACTGATAAATGCAATGATAATGCATGGTTTTGTAATGTTGAGTTAGGGTTTGGGGTGGAAAAATGAGGCTTTGACCATGTGATAATAGAAGTAGGTTTTAATGGTCAATTAGTGACCATTTGGTATTGTTTGAATAAAAAATAAAGTGCATTGTGTAGTGGGATTGAAGTTGGTGTGGTCGCTCTTGGTGACTGCAGACTGGACATGAGTCCAGCAGGTTTGGGCAGCAATAACTTGAATTATAGAGGTCCAATTGGTGCAAGTCCAATTGGATATGAAACTAGACACATAATGGCACAACTTTGGTGAAGAAACCATGCCCAGAAAACCAAACCAAGTTGACCAAAAGTTTGCCCTAATCCAGGTGACCTGCATTCTGCCTGGGCAAAATGACCAAATGAACAGTGTTTGGTCATTTGGCCATAACTCAGTGTAGAAAGGTCCAATTAACCTGAAATTTTACCAGCAACAAGCTGAGATATAGATCTACAACTTTCATGAAGAAACCTAACCCAAATTATGACCAAAACATATTCAAAAAGTGAGTTGCAGTCACTATTCCTAACACTGTAGATTTGGTCAGTCCAGAAATTCTGGAAAAACTTTCAATCCGGCCAGTTGTGGTTTTTGGGCCATAACTTGAGCTACAAAACTCCAAATGGAGTGATTCAAAAAAAGAAATGCAACTAGACAAAATAAGGAACAACTTTCATATTGATCATTTTGCCAAATTCCCACTACAAAAGTGACTAATGGAACAGTAAAGACAAAGCATGAAAACTGAAAATTCTATCCAATTAACATTAAGTTTAGAAATGGTATTGGCAATCAATACCAACAAATTTAGAGTGTAAAATGTGGTATGTTTGGAGTATTAAAACCAATGTACCTATTGCCTATGCAAAAGTCAACATTTTTGTTAACTAATGAATGGAATAGTAACACTAAAACTTGAATTGCAAAAATTGTAAAACTTAAAAGTGTAAAATGCCCTAGTATACCTAGCAAGATTGGTTTGGATAGATTGGCATGCCAATAGGGTTCTCATAGCAAGATCGCATACGGCATTATGTCATTCTCGTGATTTCATGGCTTTTAGCCATTCGACATTGTGTTGAGACTTGGCCTTGTGCCTAATGTTATTACAGCTTATTAGCTGTTCTGTTGCACACCGGGAGACACAATGTCGATGGTGTGATGGCCGAGGTACTTATTACCCAAAGGTTTGCCATCGCTTATCCAAATTCACCAACTAGTATGGTTTACTCGCAATGATAATCAACCTTACTAAATTTTAATCGAATAATATTGCAAATAATATAAGAAATTAAGTCTACCAAAAATGTAAACATACATTCTGATACTTATTTTTTTATATTTTATTTTATTTTATATTGTCACCACTAAGCAGAATTGCTTAGCGGCCGCTTGCCACGTGCAGGTATTGAGACCTAGTGAGGAGCCCAAAGCAGACATCGACCGTGAGTCTTCAGATTTGCATCCGAGTCCAGAGTCACCTCACATCTCAGTGCATATGGTAGGACATTAGGATTTCAGGTAGTAATTTGTATTTTGCATTTTGTATTAATTTTTGTTTGTAACTATAAACTCTTGAAATTATGTAACAATGTAAATATATGAAATTTCATGTTATTGAAATTTTCTCAGATAATGTATGTGGATAAATGAAATGTTGAGAAATATTTATGAATGTGCTTCCAATAATGAAGTGAAAAGAAAATTTTCTAAAAATAGTGTTGTGATTTGAGATTGAGATTTTGAGATTGACTTGAAATGCGATAATGGAGTTTGGATTTGGAAATTATATTGAAGTGTTTTTAAACAGTTCAAGAACTGCTTTTTCCAATTTATAGCCGCACTCACTGAATTTTCTATAAAATTTGCAGACAAATTCGGATTTATCAAAAATTGTAAATAAATAAATTAAAAGAGATAAATTAAAATTGAAACATGAATTGGTGCTCCGTCACACTGAGTGGCATAACTTGTTCGGCTACACTGTAGACGAATAAGGGGTGTCACATTGGAAGTGTTTTTCTTTTCAGGTTTTGAAGAACTGTTTTCTCAAAATACACTGCAGACTTCACCGAAATTTTAAAAATTTTCAGAACATCGTATTTTAATCGAGGATTTGATCCATGACCAAAATTTCAATTAAAGGCTTTTTGATAAATATTCAACGCTTCTACCACTATAAAAATGATCAGAAATTATTTTAAAATCCCTTGTAGTATATTTAATGGGTTACCGGTAGGTGAAGTACGATAATTCATTAGGTGTATTACGGGAGCATATTATGCCTTACGGAGGGGTAAGGTGTGACAGATAGTTGCTTCAATCCCATATATATACTTCACTGCTTAAGCTTTCTACCATGCTTGAGTCCCGTGAAGCCTGGAAACTCTTACCTAAGGCGATCACTCATGTTGAATTGCCTGAGAATTAACGTGTTAACGAGAAAAGAGCTCAAAATAGAAGTGCGAAGAAAATAAAAGAGAAGAAGAAAGAAGAGAGAATGCCTCCCTTTGATGCAGTTTGTAATGGATACTTAAATAGATTAGATTATGCATTCTTGGAGTTAAATGTTAACTTTTGAAGGAGGCATAGGTTAATAATTTCCCTATATAAAGGTTAAAATTTATAAAGGTAACATTCTCCAAGTAAAAATATGTTATTCTAAATTTAAAAAAAAAAAGTCTAAAGAGTTTTAGACTAGAAAACAAAAAAAAGGATTCCTTGTTAGGAATTTAAAACCTATTAAAATTCTAAATTTTTTAGAAAAAATAATGGTAAAATGTTTAATTTAGCCCATGTACTTATTAGAGAAGTTTAATTTAGCTAATTTTAATTTTTTTTTATCTACTTTAACTCAAAATTTTCAATTTACGCTCAATTTAGCCTCAAAATTAAAATTTATAAGATAAATTTCTTGATTTTGAAATTAAATTTCTTGATTTTTTTATTTAAAACTAAAAATTTAGAAGCTTAATTTATTGATTTTTTTAAAATTTTAAGCTAAATTTAACTTAAATGGAAACTTTTAAATTAAATTAGATAAAAAGTTAAAAATAAATTAATTAATAGAGTGGTATAATTGAGCTTTAATAGAAAAATTAATAGCATTTATGTTGCCGAAAATTTGTAATGCCCGAAAAAAATCATGTTCTCTTATACGTACATTACTTCGCATTGACGATTCTATTTTAGCATGCCATACAATGTCATATAATCGCATGCATCAGATTTTGAATTTGGATATATATATATATATATATCCAAAGAATTTGGATCATTGCTAAATGCTTTTCAAATTTTAGTTTCTTCTTTTAATAAAATTGTATTTTGAATTATAACAAAAACTTAATTAAATAGGATTTAAATTAATGTAGGATTAAGAATTTTATATAAATTTTAAAATTAATTTAAATAATAAAAATTTAAAATAAATTAATTTTTAATAGTCAATTAATGTAATAATAATTATCATGAGTATTTTTATCAATTAAAATGTTTTTCCACCTTCCCACTTTTATATATATTATTTTTAAAGCATGTGTATCAAATAATTTATAACTAGTACATACTTTTATTTACATAAATAAATGAAATCTAATCATAAAAAAAAATCTTGTATAAATAAATTAGAATTTATTTTAATTTATTGACTAATAATTTTTTTTAAAAAAATATGATCTTATAAAAAAATAAAATAATAGTAAAAATAATCATAATACTTTATTATTTAAAATTTTCTACTAAATAAATTTGTTCATCTTATCACATACTTCTTTTTCAAATATTTTACATTTAATTTATTATTAATTATAATACTAGTAATTATATTATTAAAAATTGATTAAAAGTAGTTACAAGTTATCATAATTTTGAAAATCTTAAATTTTACAACTGTTCATATATAATATGGATAAGAAAATCCAATAGCAAACATATTAGAATCGATTAAGCAAATTTTCGGTAAAATTTTTATTTTTATATCATTTTTCAATATATACTAATAAAAATATAAATTAAATAATTAAAAAAAGAAAAGAACAATTTTTTTAATCATTCAATATATGAGAAATTCCTTAAAAAAATAGAAAACCTGAGATTTGATTTATAAATCTCTTCAAATGAAGTGTGTTTTTATTATTTTAAATTTATTTTTTAATTTTTAGCTAAAATATAAAGATGTTCGATTTA